>NW_017534464.1:820027-861951 GCF_001853355.1 Bactrocera latifrons
TAATAAAAAATATTGATTTAACAATAATGTACAATATTCGAATATAATTATTAAGGAAGCATTTGGCAACCTAAAATTTTTAATTTATTGTTAATAAATTAGTATTAAGTTAAAACATGTTTAATTTTGTAATAGCAATCAAGGAGCTTCTTACGCTAACAAAAAGGAAACATGTCCGCAAACTCACTTACAAACAACATATAATGCATTTATCATCATATATCCCTATACATATTCATATATATAATATATAGCTGATATTCACACGCAAAGCGATTTCAAATTCAATTTGCACGCTGCAAGCGATAAACCAAGCACAATGACTGAGAAGGCGCGCAAGTGTGAATTGAATATTAAGGCAATACGAAATTAACGAGCGCGAATAGAGTCTGGCTTTTCGTCTCGCTAATAAATGGTGCCCCACCGCATTGCTTTGTAATATGCCTTTCAGCAAATTTTGCCTCGAAATTCAATCAAAAGCGTGTATAGACAATCAAATACAAATTCAAAGCGCAATCAAATGATTTGTAAATCGGAAAACACCGGCATTTGCCGAAAGTTTACTGGGCTCGCCCTTTGTCACTTACCTTACCCAATAATGCCGTTAATTTGTTGCGTCAAAATGGGTTTGGCAGCGGCGAGCGTAACGAATACAGACACAGCTGCAAAGGCAATCGATTGCAGCCAAACGCTAAAGTGTCTAATTGTGCATATATAATAATATATGTATAAATAATAATATATGTGTATACACAATATATGTATGTATGTATATCACCGCACGTTTTCACACTGAATTCGTATTTGTTGGTTATGTGTAGACATTCATTTGCTTTATTCGTTTAAATATGCCAATGGCATGACACCAATTACCACATGCATGTTTTACATTTCTTCTTCTGCTTCTTCATCTTCTTATTTACGGAATTTCTTCATGCCAACAAAATTGTGGTAAAAAATCGGCTGAGTTCAATGTACAAACTACTTTGATTTACGTAAACTGAGCGCCGTTTTGTCGGCTTTGTTTCACAATTTGCAATCGTGTTGCGAATGGCTTTATTTTATCGGATTTTAGGTAAGAAATAATAATTTGAACTATCAGCAGACAGTTGAAGTATTTAATTTTCTACATTTTATTGTGTATCTTTTACCTTTGATGATTCAAGTCGAATTTAGGTCGATTGTAGTGTGGCTTTTTAATTGTGTTTAAATTGCTCTTGTGTCACTGTCAATCAGAGAAGTTTGGAGTCAAGTCGCAAGTGCAGCTTGAAATTTTGTGAAATCGTGCATTTTTCACTGGCATTTGCGCAACAGCCGTTTGATGTCTTCATGGAGTTGACCTTTGCGATATTGTGAAATTTCAAATTGGTTTGGTGCGATTTTCGCATATAAGTGCATTTGAACTGTTTCATCAGTTGGGTCCATTAGATGGTTGTAACTTGTGAGAACTAAAATTAAAAATCGTATAACATATACCTTTTGGGAAAAAAGTTTCCGATAACCGTAAATACAACGAACAATATTTAATTATTCATCAGTATTTATTTTGTCGCCTTCCAAGTAATCCCACCAGCTGTAATGCACTTATGCCAACGATTTATCCAGTCAATGAAACAATTTGCGGGGGTCGATGGATTGCCGGCCGAGCTATTCAAACACGGCGGCGAAGAACTGATAAGGAGCATGCATCAGCTTCTTTGTAAAATATGGTCGGACGAAAGCATGCTCAACGATTGGAATTTAAGTGTGTTATGCACAATCCATAAAAAAGGAGACCCCACAATCTGCGCCAACTACTGTGGGATAAGCCTCCTTAACATCGCATTTAAGGTTCTATCGAGCGTATTGTGTGAAAGTCTAAAGCCCACCGTCAACAAACTGATTGGACCTTATGAGTGTGGCTTCAGACCTGGAAAATCAACAACCGACCAGATATTCACCATGCGCCAAATCTTGGAAAAGACCCGTGAAAGGAGAATCGACACACACCATCTCTTCGTTGATTTTAAAGCTGCCTTCGACAGCACCAAAAGGAGCTGCCTTTATGCCGCGATGCCGAATTCGTTATCACCGCAAAACGAATACGGCTGGGTAAACTGACGTTGAGCGACACTAAAAGCTCCGTCAGAATCGGGAAGGACCTCTCCGAGCCGTTCGATACCAAACGGGGTTTCAGACAAGGCGATTCCTTATCGTGCGACTTTTTCAACCTGCTTCTGGAGAAAATAGTTCGAGCTGCAGAACTAAATAGAGAAGGTACCATTTTCTATAAGATTGTGCAGCTACTGGCGTATGCCGATGATATCATTGGCCTCAATACCCGGCGCCGTGAGTTCTGCTCTCTCCAGACTGGACAAGGAAGCAACACAAATGGGTCTGGTAGTGAACGAGGGTAAGACGAAATATCTCCTGTTATCAAATAAACAGTCGTCGCACTCGCGACTTGGCACTCACGTCACTGTTGACAGTCATAACTTTGAAGTTGTAGATAATTTCGTCTATCTTGGAACCAGCGTAAACACCACCAACAATGTCAGCCTAGAAATCCAAYGCAGGATAACTCTTGCCAACAGGTGCTACTTCCGACTGAGTAGGCAATTGAGAAGCAAAGTCCTTTCTCGACAAACAAAAACCAAACTCTATAAGTCACTCATAATACCCGTCCTGCTATATGGTGCAGAGGCTTGGACGATGACAACAACGGATGAGTCGACGTTGCGAGTTTTGGAGAGAAAAGTGCTGCGAAAGATTTTTTTTCCTTTGCGCGTTGGCCAGGGCGAATATTGCATTCAATGGAACGATGAGCTGCACGAGATATATGACGACGTTGACATATGTAGTTCAGCGAATTAAAAGACAGCGGCTACGCTGGCTAGGTCATGTTGTCCGAATGGACGAAAACACTCCGGCTCTGAAAGTATTCGACKCTGTACCCGCCGGGGGAAGCAGAGGAAGAGGAAGAGGAAGACCTCCACTCCGTTGTAAGGACCAAGTGGAGAAGGGCCTGGCTTCACTTAGAATACCCACTTGGTGCCACGTAGCGAAAAGAAGAAACGACTGGCGCGCGGTTGTCAACTCGCCTATAATCGCGTAAGCGATGTCTACGCCAATTATGTAGAAGATGAACTAGCAATACCAGTGGTGAAAAATGAAGATATTGAAGATCTCAATGGCACCATTCAGAATTTTCCTCCAGAACGGTGGGTTTCCTTCAAATCAAAATTTTAAACGCTTACAATTTCCAGTACTTCCGGCCTTTGCGATGACCATAAATAAATCCCAAAAGCAATCTTTAGAAGTTTCCCTTTTTCGCCCAGGGACATGTCACGTATTCGCGCGTCGGAAATCCGTCTTCTTTGGCTATTTACGCACCACATAACAAAAGAAAAGATATAGTTTAAGGAAAGATTAAAATTGATTAAAAGACTGTGTTATAACAGTCCTTCTTGAGCAATTTACAACCCAACTTTCTAGTGAAGTTTTTGAATTTTAAATCATCGTTGTTTAGTATTAAAATATCTGTGAAATAATTTTGAACTTTATTCTACCTCATGCTAATATATTTTTTTTAACCTTAATAAAACTCGTAAGAAAAATGTGCTTCATTGGGGAAAATGTTTGATTTATTTAGAACGTAAAAAAATTTAATAACCTATGGAGAACTATAGCCAAGTTCTCGACAATATTTTTTGCTGAAAACCTGGTCATCTGCGTGGTGAGTGAAAGCATTTAGTTTTTCTGCCTTTATCGCACAGAAGCTATCAAACTGAGAAGTTGCTTGCCACTTACCATGAGATCCCTTGTAACTAATATTAATGAAAACAACAAACACTTCATATTAAATAATCATATAACAAAATATAAATATCTAGTTTTTGTAGATTTTTTTTTTAATTTTATGGTTTTGAAGGGGTTTATACAGATAGAATTTTCAAAAAATCTATTACTTTTTACTTATTTTTTCTTAATGTGCATATATTTAAGAGCACGCACAGAAAATTTAACATCGTTCTGCTGAATGGTTTCAAAGTTACATGGAGATTTTAAAAGGCATTGTAGGGTGCTTGACAAGGCTAAACTTTAAACGTATTTTTCTCAAAATGGTGTTTTCAAAGTCAGTGACTAAGAAGTTAGGGTTTAGTTATTATGGTCAAAATCAATTTTTTTTTTTTTAGAAACCGCTACTGTGTGAAAAATTTTATTTTCCTTATAACTAGATCTAACATTACTTCAATGAAATCTGTTTTTCTCCAGTTCAGCAATAAAATGGTCACCGCAAAACGTTGCTGTAGTCCCTTTCCAAATAAGTACACATTTTTACTAATACTCAGTTTCAAAATACAGTAAAAGATACTCTAATACGTGTATAACTTTCGGATCAAAATATTTAAAAGTTTTTTAAGAAAAAATTCGATTTTTTCGGTATTCTAACTGTGTACACGTAACCAATTAAACTAAGAATTGTTGCTAAAAAATATCATACCATTCTTAAATTGGATTATATTTTTAGTATTCATTTTCAGTTTCTATCGATTACACTTGCTTCTCTTAGTAATAAAAGAGAAATGAGTAAGAAGAAAACGTGGCGGCTTTTTCAATTATTCCTCTCGCTTAAAGGTGTATATTTCAGTATTTCTGGTTGAATAGATTTCAAGAAAAGGTTTTCTAATTCAGTTTACTATGTTGATCGAGCGAAAATTTGTTAGCTCTTACTTTAGTATAGACCGTTCAAGCTCAGTGTCAGCATGCACTGAGTCTTGTGATATACGACAGTGTTAACAACTGATCATACAATTGAATTAAAAGAAATTTTGACAATTTCGAATGTGTTTAAGAATTTCTAAACAATTTCAATATTGTGCAAAACTTTCAATATCCAATTTTGTTTATATTTGATGCGAAATGCTGCTATAAAAAATAACAAACTCCACCAGCCATAACACTTATTGCCACATAAAAAAGCCAGCCGTTTGTTTATTCGCTCATTTTTATTGACCGGATCTGCGTGTAGAGCATAAAACAATCAAAAATGTACTAATTAGCATTAAATTACACTCTAAACATACGAACAGCTATACATTTATATATCTCACACCGATACATACAAGCACACAAACAAATTTGGTGTTGTGCATTTCGAAAACATTTCACAATTTCATTGCGCAGTCGCGGCCCCTTCACTGACAGCATTTCTTTGTAATATATGCATATGTGTGTGTACAGCCTGTGCGGCCTTGAGCGAAGGACGCCGGAAACGAGTTTGTGGCTTGAGTCTTTCGCTGCGCCATGCCTTTTGTCAGACAAAGCGTTGCAAGTTATAGCATTTCGCTTGCTGTTTTATTTGTTTTAATTATGGTGTTATGTGTTGCATGTATGTATGTATGTATATAACGGTTGTTGTGTATTCGTATTTTATATAGCCGGCATTTAATGTTTTACTGTGCAGATTTATGAGTCTGAGTGTGGGTTGGCGCTTCGTGACGTGCCCCAGAGGTGTGGGTGTACGTTGCCGCACAACAAATTGCGTGTGGGAGTGTTTGTGTGTTTAGCGTGCATTGGGTGTGCATTTCAGTTAGGAAAGTAAGAGCCCTTCCACGCTGCTGTGTTGCTGGAAAACCATTTTTAAGTTTCGGTTTTATTTCAGTTATTGAATGGTGAAAGTTTCGCAGTAAGATTTTTAACTTTTTCAAAATTATTTATTTATACACACTTGTGTGCAGCGGTGTACGCTTGCTTTTTCGTGTTTTTTTTTGTTTTTTATTAATTTTTTTTTCATTTTTATTTTTGTTTTTGCCTTTTGGTCTCAGTTGCATTTCGCATTTCGCTTTGCTTGGTTAATGCATTACAAGTCGTTTTTTCATGAATTTCGATGTTTTCTTTTTTATTTTTTATTTGTGCTGCATATTGTTGTTGCCACAGCCAGTACATTTTCATAAAGAAAAATACAAAACCAAAAAAAAAAAAAATGCATTGAAAAGCTGCAAACAATAGTATAACGCAGCCATCATGCAACAGTTTTGTGCGTTGCAATTGAGTGATTGCGCATTTGTGGCGTTTGATCGCGCGCACAAAGGGTTTGACGCCGGCATAATAAACGCTTGGAAACGCATTAGCGCGCCGCTACATTCCCGGCTGTTACGTAAAATATACACGCTAATTGAGCAATCATTGCACCCTGTATATTGCACTGTGCGCTGGCATGCCTACAGTCAACGCGCTTTTTGTATAAATAGCGGCAAAATCATCTGAATTTCCACAGTGTCGTTGCCGCTAAGCTGAACTATGCTGCAGACTGTATGCTGGCAATATCTTTAAGTACCACTTCCACACCGTTTTCATGCCACTTTTTTTGTTAAGCACACATATTCAACTGTTATTTATTTTTAATTTCCACTTTTAAGCTTCGGCAGTTGGTAGCCATTTCCAGAAGAAGCATTGTTTCATGTTGCCTTTTCTGCCGTTTGTTGCCATTGTTGCTGCATCATAAAGTGCAAAAGCTTAACAGCGGAGAAACAAATTGTCATGCTATACACATTAACCATGCAGATAAATTACAACAGCAGACAATGCGGCAATAAACATTTCTAATAGCAATGCTGGCAAATGAAATGCAGTTTGAGGAAAAATTGACGTGATGAATGTCGCTGTTGCATATGCGCACAAAGTCCCTCGCACTAAAGTTAATTCGGCAAAAATCTTGAAGATGATTGAAATCCATAGGAACTTCGTTGTTGGTGGTTAACTGTGTAAGTTTTTTATTACTTCGATATAAAATATGATAAATACTTAGATGAGGATTGCACCGCGACCTTGGGTCTATTGTGGCCTCTGCTGTGGCACAACAATCCATCTAGCCCCAAAATATTGATAAATTCCAATATATTGCTAGATGCTAGTGAGGCGATAGGGGAGCCACTACATGGTAGCATGGATCGAAGGGCCTTTATTCTGCGCCTACAGACTGCCGTGCAGTCAATTAGCAGGTATTCTGGAGTTTCAGGTTTTCTGTCCAAAAATTGGTAGTTGGCACAAGGCACTAGGTCCATTTTATATAAGTGTTCCTTCAGCTTATAGCCTGAATTTGTGCCTAGGGAAGTTCACTGCATGCTTGAACCTGCTGCGATTGTAACCGCCTATTATTTCACTCTCTGCCTGCTCTTTTTGCTTTGCGAAGTAGCTCCTTTATGTTGTGAGGATCAACCGCGATAAAGAATTCAGATCGAGCTCATCAGCCAGTTCATTCCCGGCTGTACTTTTGTGACCCGGCACACAGATGACGCGCGTCATATTTGGGTAAACTATTCTGTCGTTTTCTACACTCCTGCACCAGTAGCAATTTGATGTTCGTTGCGTTGAATATTTGTCTCTACGCACCGACTTATGCCAAAGCTGTCATAAAGAACCCAATTTCCTTGTTTCTGAATCATTACCAGCGCATTTAATCGATTTAAAATGGCTTGGCTTGGCCCAATGCTGAAGCAAGCTCGTTTAGCATTTGCCGCCGATCTTCGTTGAGAAACCTTTTCGATCTTCATCTTCATCATCATCAAAGGTTTTTGGGTGTTTTTTTTTTTTTTCAAAATTAGAAATTGAACCGACAAGTGGTGGCGTAGATATGATACTACCACAATTGTAAACGTGTCTTTCTCAAAACGCACAGGCGGTGAGGATTAAATCTCAATTAAATTTTCACACAAAATTCTAAGGCATATATTTATCAAAGAATGAAATAATCAGAAAAATATTTTTTATAATAATTCCTGTTTTTCAGAGTGTCAGAGCGCATTTTTCGCAAAGATTGTTTTTTCTTTTTTTTTTTAGAAACAAAAATTTGATGTTTTGACTAGCCCTAGAGAGAATTTTCGTGGAAAAGCCTGCCTCGTGGCCAGAAACCGTTTTTCAAATGTTCTGCTAAAGTTGAATTACGGGAACAAGAAAAACTAAAATTTTATGAAATGAACGCCGAATATTCACACATAAAATTCTGTACACGTGCGTTATTTTTAATTATTTACTTAATAAATGCCTGTTTAAAAACTTGAAGCACATTCAATTACAAGTCACAAAAAATGCCCTTTTGCACCGACTAGCAAGTGGACATAACCTTTTATATAATATAATATTAGTGAACACATAGTAAAATCATCTATATTAGTTTACAACAGAAGAGTTGAACTATAAAAGTCTATAATAACACTAAAAGTTCGTAATTATTCAAACATAAGGAAGCAACTGCAAGATACTGCTCTTTGCAATATTTCAACAGACCTCTCACCGAACATACCTCATATGTCTGCAATGCTGCCAATGGTCACTTGAACTAAATACAAGTGTGGTTAAGAGTTAATTACCTCAAAATTACCACAATCAGCGGCTAATTTCTGTTCAATTTCTCTTAGTTGCGCTACTAATAGTCGGTTTAAGCAATATATCAGTTGCAACGAGAAAGTGTATTTGCCAGTTTCTTTACATTTTGAGTTGAACAGCTGTTTATTGTTGATAGACAGACAAGATGAATACTTGCACAGCTAACTCATAAAAATTCAACAATAGGTGCCAATGTATAACTTATGCTTCATTTAGGAGTACTGTTTATTAAGAGGTCTATATTAATTTTCCTCAATAATGGTATTAACACACTGGGTTCTTCTGGGATTTTCAAAATTGCTAAGGACTTTTATACGAGCAATTTGAAATAAAGAAATTTCAAAGTATTTTCATGCATTTTACGATTTTCTTTGAGTCAGAACCAAAATTCAAGTAATCTGATCTTTAGTTGAAAAATATCTTTTAAAATGACTTTGATCTCATTTTGTACGTTCAAAAAAAATGTCTTTAAGTTATTAATTGGGCGAATACATTGCTCCAGATACGAAAGCTTCTTCTATTAATACGAAAAGTCAATTATTGTAAGATTTTATTTTTAATAGCAATTCAATTGAAAAGTCCCTGGCCTGACATATGGATGGCGCTACTAGTCAGCCCTAATCTTCAAAACACGCGTACATGAATATGATCATCAATGGTGGATCATTAGTTTGGAGTTATAAAATTTTGAGGGAAGCAACTTTGGTTATTGGAAAAAAGTGGATAGAGGGAATTTCGTGTGTTCATATAATATAGCTTTTTGAAGGGAAAAATGCAGTTGAATTAAAAGCTTGGCTTGATGACGAGTTTTCACACACTGCTCCAGGAAAATCAATCATCAAGGATTGGTATGTTGATAAAATGAGCACCGAACCCGGTGAACGCAGTGTACGCCCAAACGAAGTTGTAACCGACGAAAACAGCAAAAAAATCGTTAAAATAATTTGGATAACTGAAAGGTGAAGATCTTCAGATCTACAGTGATCTACAGATATCAACAGAACGGGTACATCATGTGATTCCCAAATATGATGAGTTGATGACTTGAAGAAGTGTTTGGACATTTTCAAGAGTCACAAAGCCGAGTTTTTGCATCATTATGGGACAATATGAATCTTGAATCCACCATTTCACCCTGGAGTCTAACCGCACTAGAGCGTAGAGAAATGCAACAAACGGTGGACAAGGCTATTATTTTGGGATGCGCATAGAATATTTTTTGCCAACCTTGAAGAAGTACATCTACATCCACTATTATAATGTGTTATTGGACCATTTGAAGGACGAAATCAATGGAAACGATTGCAAAATCAATGAACTAGGCTTCGAATTGCTTCCGCATCCACTGTATTTTTCAGAGCTGGCCCTAGCCAGCGGTTCTGTCTGTTTTTAGAGCTAAAAAAAATGCTAGTTGGAGCAAATTTAGAAGCACATATTTTTAGTATGAAAGGGACTTCTAAACTTTGGATCTTTTAACAAATCGCCGGCAAAGTAAAATAACTTAATAAAGCGTTGAATTTTATACATTTGCTGCCAATAAATATTACATTTGTACTCATATATAAACAAAAAAAAAAGCGAACGAGGCAAACAGAGATACGACAAAAGGGGCAAACAAATGCAGAAAATACGCAACAAATGAGAAGTGTTGGTTTTTCTCCACATTTGATTTATTGCAAAAATACACACACACATACATGCACATATTGGCGTGTTGCCACTTTCATTTTTCAGTTGAGTTCAGCACACTCGTGATTAGGTAATGCAATGCATGAAAGCGAAAAGCACACGGAAAGCCAAACACAACAAATCGTAAACGAAATGAAACGAATTGAAATGAAATGAGAGGAAAACATGCAGCGCAAAGTTGGCAAACGAACAGCAAGAGGGGGAACAACACAAGAGCTGCACGAAAAACAACAATTATCGCCATTGACTAAAATGCAACTGAGTAATGTCTTCCGTAGCGGGAGTGTGAAGTTCAAATTCGTGTCGACACAGCTGAATGCTGCATGCAAACAAACGACAACCACAACAACAAAGAAGTTTGCCACAACTTTGCTTCCCTTAAAAATAAAATATTTTAAGCATAAGCATACATTTTGTTAACAAATTCATTTTCGCTGATGACTTCGTGGTCTGTCTTCGTGCCAAATCTGCGACTGAAGACTTGAGCAGCGAACCTGCCGTTTTGTGCTTGAACTTGCGCTGCTGTGGCGCCTTGCAGCTGCAAAATGAAGCCAATTGAATTATTGATGCTGTGCAAAACAGCAATAACAACAACAAAGACAAAGGCGGCACTGAACAAGGCACACGAAGGAGGAAAACGTGCTACATCGCTGATTAACACCTTAATGCGATTTTTAGTTGCTTGACTATTTATTGCATAATCTTCCGTTTAAATAATTTTACGAATTTTTTTGTTGTTGTTGTTGGTCAAAGGCTACAAATTTGCAATTTTCATCAATTCCGCAAATTCGTTTTCGTCACTAGTTAAACACTTTTGTGTTGAAAAGTTTAATTTAACGAAACAATTTGTGTTTGTACACTCTGATTTAGTATGATGAGCTTTCACTCCTTTCTACCGTTACTTTTAATTAAAGCTCAATTTCGAAAATTTACAATTATTTATATAATTTGAAATTATTTTTTTTTTTCAATATTTTTCGATTATAGTTTTTATTATTTTTAACCAGTCTTAAATAAGTTTTAAAATTACTTATGAAGTAATTACAGAAATATTTTACGATAGTGTAACCACCTATAGCAAAAGAAGTTTTAAAAGTTCTCTCACCAGATACTTAAGTTAAATTTTTACTAATATAGAGTTGCCACCTTTATAAAAATACCATGAAAACTAAATGTGTGCCAAAAATAAAACACTAATAAAAGCAAAGAAAGTGCGCATTTTAATAAATTTTTAGCATAGAGTTGCCACCTATTAAAAATATATATTATATAATATTTGAAAATATGGCAAGAAACTCTGAAAGCTCTCTCGGAAATTTAATTTTAACTGTACTAACGAACAATTTAATTTAAAATTATAATAAAATAGTGTTGCCACCTTTACCATAAATTTCACTGCTGTCGTATGCAATTAAGATGAGTTAAAAAAATGCTCGCAAAATGTGTTGGTGTACACATTCTCATAGTTTGATATATGTATATGGCAAAAACGACTTTTTCTGGGACCAACACATTTAACGAATTCTCAATTTCGAAATTCGTAGTCTTATATTTCGACTTGCAAGCTAACTTTGTCAAATATACAAAAGATTTTTTCGATAGATTCGAGTCTTAAATAAAGAATAATCGCTGAATATTTCGAAAAAATTTCAATTTCGAAATTCGAAGTCATACTTCGACTTTTCACGCCAACTTCGAAGTCAAATATGTACTTAAATTTTTCAATAGTTTCGGCACTTATGTAAAAAAAAATTTCTCCATATTTCGAAGAATTCTCAATTTCGAAATTCGAAGTCTTATTTTTTGACTTATAAGCTAACTTTAAAGTCAAATATGTAATTGATTGAATTAATCGATGTATTCTGGCTTTATGTAAAAAATAATTTCTCCATATTTCGAAGAATTTCCAAGTTCAAAATTTGAAGTCAAATTTTCCGACATTGGCAGTTAAATTCAAGAAAATACTCTTTACACTGCAAAAGTGTAAATTTGAAAATTTGTTTTGTCCAATACCCAGCCGAGTACGGTGTAGGGACATTGTTCAGTTTTACTTCAAAATTGTTTCCATTCGCTTATGGAAATTACCATACAACATATACTACTGCAATTGTAAAATTAGACAAATCAAAAGCATACGCATGGTTGCACCCTCAAATGAGTTTTTATGTTTTAAGGCAACAGCAGCAATAAAAGCAACAAGTTATTTAACTAACCGCTGGCATTTAAGAAATTAGTGGACCTGATGGTCACTGTCAAATTAATGGTAATTTGTTAGATATACGTATATTGATGTATATTTTGATTGCTTGCAGACATCTTTCTGCCTGCAGTAACTGCTGCTTTGGACATTAAGCAAATAGCTGTAAGCATTGTGGCCATTTCCGTCGCCTCTTGGTTGCTGTGTTCAGGCAATCAGTAGCAATCATAAACGTTTATCTGCCTAATTACGTCAATTTGTGGGAGTCATAAAGCGTTTTTTTGCGACAAACAGCAATAAATATTTTTTATGTGCGTAATATATACATTTGTGACGTATATTTATATTTACGAGAAAAAGCGGAAAAATTTCTGGTAAACAAATAAATTGTGTTTGTTGCTTGCTTAAACGAAATTTCTTTTGTTTTCTGAAATTGTTCGCTATTAGCCGGTGGAAATAATTTTTTATGCCTGAAGTAAATTTATATTATATAAGTACTTATATACCTTCACTTAAAATCCAAAATAACGTAACATCAATTTTCATAAGTTTGCAGACGAAGAAAAAACGATAAAGTATACATAATAGAAATGAAACATATTGAAACATAATTTCAGTTTTGGTTATAAAATGATTATATATTGATTATACGTTGGTTATATATCTCAGAGCCGAGACTTGAAATTTTACGATATTCACATATAATATGATGTAGTGAATCGTAAACAGTAAAAAAATCAATTTCCATTTTTTCGATGAAACGGTGTTTTTCATTTCAGGTGACAATATGTATGTCAAATATTTAAAAAAAAGTTCCACTGAAGCCTTAATACCTCACACAAAAAAGTTACCCTACAAGCACTTGAGCGGTGACTTTGTATGCTAAAAGACTCTAGTCTAAACATATTTTTTTCTAAGATTGCACTATTTGCTTAGTAAATAATGCACGTCTTGTATCTGGTCAAATAAAATAGTTTTCCATACAAGCATTTGATTTCGTTCGAACGGTTTGTATAGTGGCTATATGTTTTAGTTATTCATTCTGAACGCTTCCTTCCGAAATTATACTGTTGTTTTGAATAATAGCGCATGCGAAATTCAATGAAGGTATTTTTACACATAAAAGAGCTTTTCATACAACAACTTGATTTGATCGCTATGTTTGTATGGTAGCTATATCCAACTGTAATATGATATCAGTGGATTTCACAATTAAATATCTCAAAAACTTAGGGACAAGTTAGCATCTGTGCAGGCAAATAGAAGGAGTGGTTAAATCCACTCGTCTCATCATGCTGATCATTAACATTTGTATATGCTTTATAGCATTTAAACGTTTTTTACAGGTATTAAAAATTTTGCGCCACAGCTTGGTGAAGGCATAATCATTACCCAAATAACCTTTTCTTCATCCTAAATATCAAAACAACTTACGCTGTGACTCAGCTTATTGACGGAAAATTCATTGTATTAATTACCATAATTCATTGTTTTTTTACTACTTTATACTCGTAAATGAATTAAACCGCCGAGTCAAAGATCAGCAAAGGGAAACAGAAATTTGAAATAAAATTTCTTATAAAGTTATCAGGCTAGCCTCAAATGTACTGTTACAAAATTTAGGAGTATGTTGTGTATAAGTGAGCAATCGAGATAATTTCAGCAACTCAACATTATTGCATCATAATTATGTATTTGTTTTCAATTTACCATACAATTAAGCAATTAACTAATTGTTGAATTAAAATTTAATTGCCAATAAATTGTTGTTTAAGTCAACATGAATGTGCAGAGAGTTCAGTGAGTGGATGAAAGTATTATGTAGACAACCAACGAGTTCACAGAAAATTAAACATTTTCTTTAATCAATTTAAATTATAATTGATTTAGCTAATTGAACGAACATACTATGCTACGAGTTATTATCTGCTTTAATTTCGCCAATTGTACATTAACTCATAGACACAAACGCGAGTAGTTAAAGAAAATAATGCGGTACTAGTCTCACAATGATCCTGAAGGCATTATGCCTTATATAAAAAATATGTATTTATAGAGTTCCCGCGCTTTGCTAATTAAGAAATTAGATAATTTCAGTAAATTAACCTATATGTTCCTAATTGTGATAAATCTACCTAACAATGAATCAATTAAAATCAGTATTAATTGGCAATAAATATTTGTAAAGCATAATGTCTGACGACATAATCTTACGAGATTCGTTGTGAAATCACAGGCAATGAAATGCCTTCACTACATTATGGCCTTTAGGATCCACACGGTGTTCCTCTTGCAGTTGTAGTTCATCAATTCAAAAAGTTTTATAAGTCTTTCGAGGCATTGCTAATAAACCCGCGACCGCTAGTTGCAATTCTTTTCTTATACAAAGCCTTGTTTTCGTTTGGAAAGCACTCTACAGTCTGGCAATCTCGCTCTGCTGCTATGTCTACCAATAAGACAGTGACCTGATAGCACTCCTGCTAGAGTTCGTATGCCATTTTTAATCGTAATAGTCGTTGCTTATAGTTCATATGCCATTCTTGTCATCTTTGCGTGCTTGTTGAACAAATATGGCATTTTTCTGACCGAGACTCCGCAATACCTATAACCTATAATTTGTTTATTGAGATTGCAAATATCTTCGCACTAAAAAACTTGTGAAATTGTTCAAGGCGTGAAAAATCCGTATAAAAAGACGGAGAAAAATGGTCGAATATTTTGCAAATGCAAGAAATGCCCTGAGTGCACAGCGCGCGCCATTACGAGATCGATGGTTGTGTAAAATGAAGATGAATAGTGAAAAGTAACCAATAGAGTAACTATTAAAGATTTTACAGGATATTCAACGCATAAAAGCCCCTAATGAATCTCCTCACGAGATTCATGCGGCAAAGGTTGAAGCTGAAGAGGCTGTTAAATTGAAAAATATATACTAAAATTCGAGCCCGGGAACATCCAGAAGCTCCGGCATTTCAGATTTGTGAACGTCTCTGCAGCAAGTTCCTTATGGTATCTTATCATAATTGGCAGAGAGGATAAACCTCGTTAAGACGATTCAACCTCAACGATTGAGGAATATTCCGACGAATCGAAGAAGTTTCGAAGAGCTTGGTGACGTACCTTGCAAGTTCAGAAATACTCTAGGAGGAACACAATTTCTTGTTTGTGATTTATGAAATGACGATAATGCAATTGAATTAATAGTGAGGCTTCTGATTTTTCCAACGAAAGAAAATTTGGGGCTCTGTGCCAGAAGAGAGCAGTTGATGTAGAGCAGTGGAAATGGAAGAGGGAAATAGAATAGAAGAGAAATTTTGGAGTAGTAATAAAGATCCACTACCTTGCTAAATAAATTTTTACAAGCTGCCAGCAGTTTATACATGCATTTCTTTTCGTATAAGTCTAATTGCACGCTGGTGACTGCAAGGGTTAGTTAATAGACTTTACAGCTAATAGGAAAATCTATTTACTTTCTTAAGTGATACATCGATTATGAAATTAAATAAAAATAGCACCTTTTTATCCTCCTGAAGGCACTACCAGATTTAGATTAAAAACGAAAAATATGTACAGCAGTAAAGGATATTCCTTTAGAGCCGTCGAAAGGCGTTAGTAGTTCGAAAATTATTTACTCTTTCTCCTCAGACCTCTTTAATGAGAACACTTGACAATTATTGTGCTAAACTTTGAACTAATGTTACGTGACTGTACTTCAATCAATTTTGTATGGATTTACTAGAAACCCATGTACCATATTATACTTTTCGATTTGCTTCCTTTTTGGGGTAAACCGATATCACAACATAAACACTTCAAAATTTATTTGCCTTGGAAACACACAATAATCGCACATTTGACCCTCCATCAAATTAATGCATTTAATAGCTGTTATCCATAGCTTTCCAAGTTATTACTCATATTTTCACCAACAGCTAATGTGTACTAATAAAGATTTATTTCAAATTATTTACCATTACAGGCATTACAGGCAACACACACACACACAAGGAAACATAAAGTTGCTGCCACACGAGACTATAAAGCGACCATAGCTTAGCATAGTTGCCAGCGCAACAACAACAACATTTAATTGCAACAACGGCAAATTGTTTGTGCACACAAACGTTTTGCGGCACTCAGCGCACCCCAGAGCTGGGCGCCTCATTTGAGGCACGCGAGTTAACTACCAGTTTGGCGGCAATTTTTTCTATAGATCGTTGTTGTAGTTGGGTGTTTGGGAAAAAAATCACAACGGAACATGAACAGCAATTAAGTGCGGCAGCAACAACAAACGCCCACAAGCCACTGGAAACGACAAGTGAAAGAAGCAAATCAATGCAAGCTGTGCGCCTACATACACACACACACACACACGCGCGCGACTAAGTGCCACATGTGCAACTGATTACTTCAAGCGCCGTTGTTTGCTTATTGAATTCGCTGCTGAARAAGAAGAAGAGGAACGTATCAAAAGCGAAACAAAAACAAAAAAACGCAAAAAACTGGCAATTAGGCGCGTGAGTTGACCAGTAGCCAAGGCAGCGGCAGAGACCAACAACCGCATTGCGGTCATAAAACGAAGCGACAGCGACAGCGACAAGAAAATAGCGAAAAATCGCAACATAACCTCAAAGCTAGCAACCGCAATAAGAGCGTAATAATAAAGCTACAAATAGTTAATACACACACGCGTGCAACTTGTTTGCATTTGCCTTAAATTGCCGCATTTAATTGCAACACAAACCACAAACCAGCTGCACGAGATATCCGCAACAGGTACACAGCGCCAGCGCCAGCACCGCCAACAAAAACAAGCGCACAAACACGGCGTGGCGATTCCGAAACGAATTAGTTCAAGCGTGTGCGCACATGTTACGATAACAACAACAATAATAACAACTGAGCAAACATATTTACAACATATTTGGCGCAATAATCGCCAATTGACTAACGGCAAGTGCAACGACCGCCACGCGCATTGCCGACGCCGCCATCACCGCTGCCACAACCTTGGCCACGACAATTGGATTACCACAGCTGGTTTCACTATTTCGATTTTGATTGCTGTTGTTGCACACATACACTGCAGCGCTTGGGGCAGCACGATTTTGGTGTTTGCAAGTTCAAGCGCAAACGCAAACGCAAGCGGCAAGTTCCGTTCAATTAGCGAAGCGCGACCATAAAGAAGGCGACGGCCGCAACACGCCAGAGCGTTTGAGCAGCACGCGAGCAGGAAGTCCGGGCAGGAACCAAAGCATGTGCAAGTCGCATATGCTGCGTGACTAAAGCAACGTGTGAAGTTGTTGCTGCAACTTTGTTAGCCGAAACATTGCAGAGGTTGTCAACCTGCGGTTTATGGTGCGCGCACTCCTCAACAACGCCATAACGCTCTAAGTAATGCGAAGCGCTGTGTAGCAGTGACATAAAAAGCAACGGCAAATATAGTTGTTAGTGTATTTAATTTGCGCGTAACCTTGATCTTGCTGGACGTAACCATAGTGCCGCTAAAGTGTACTTCCGCGCGCCTTGTTAGCGCTGAGCGCCAAATAAGCGCGTTGCTGCAGCTTTTATATATTACCACACCCATCACCAAACAGTGATTCCCCAACGCTTCAGCACGTACCACTTCCACCTACTGTACCTGATCCCATATCAACTATCAACGTCGCGCCTTACACGTGCCGCGCTCAATGTAAAATGTTAGCAATCGCCAAATGGAGTCTGCTAGCTACAATTGTTAACAGTTTGCTGTTATGCACTTTAGCCATTGAGCGACCACCAGCGCTGGCCCACGTAGGCAACGTAGCGTCACAAACCGCATCCGCGCATCAACAAGCAACACAAACGACGCGTAATGTGCGCGAAAGCACAGCGTATAGCGCGCCGCATACGTCGCTGTTGCAGCAAACATCATGGTTAAATACAGCCCCAGCGGTAACAGTGGCGCCTGCCGCGGACAGTCGACGCACCGCGCGCAACCTTTACGCGCCCTTCAATACCTTCAGCAAGTTGGATGAAGCGCCCTTTACCGATTGGCACCGACGCGCCGATGGCACAGTGGTGCAAACTTTTGGCGCTTATCGTAGTGGACGCTCCCTTGGCGGGGTCGCGCAAAAAACACAAGCGCAAATGCACAACGCCGCTGCACAACGTCGCTCTGACGTCATAACTACCGTCGAGGTGATACCAGCACCTGGCATTGAACTTTCCAGCAGTACAAACAATGCTGCGGCCGGTAATGTACCCATCACAATACCGAAGCAAGTCGTGCCTGACGCAAATGCCGCAGCAGCCGCGCCAGTCTCTGCGCCAGTCATAGTGAATGCCACGCGCAGTTCACGGCAGCGCAACTATGTCTACATACCGCTGCAGCAGCAAGCCACCAGCACAACATTACTGCCAAAACGCAACAACAACTCTTTTGGTTATTTGGGTCCACCAGCGCATGCTGTCGCAGCGGCTGTTCAAGAATTCGGCGAAGAGTTATTAAACGCGCGCACAGATCGGAGCGATTTAGCGATTGCGCCAGCGCCGGGCGCACCAATCACATCCACAGACAAAGCCGATTTTGATGATGAGGATCCGGCGCGTCGCAATGGTTTCAAATTCCCGAGTTACAGCCTCAAACCAGCTAGTCCTTTCTATCCACAAGGTTACCGCGAGGATAATCCGATATTCACGGAAACCACAGACTTCGAGGCACCTTATAGCGAAGACGCGCTAGCGCAGGACACACGTCACACGCGGCAGCTCATCTATGAAAACAGCGACGCCACACCGATTTCACATCCTTTCGAATTTCCCGGCTTGATGTCCAATAACAAGCCACATACTTTAAGCTCCGCTATCGCTGCTGGTAAATTGTTTCGTGAAGAGGTCACCAAGTTTGGTGATGTGAACGGTCCCATAACAGCAGTACCACAACGTCCACAACGCGGTTTGTTCTTTGGTGATACGGAATTTCGTACGGGCCCACCACGCCCATTTGTGCCACAGAAAGCGTTTAATGAATACGTCGGACCGAATGGCCCCGTCGATTATCAGAGTTCGCGAAAGAGTCGCTTTTTCCCCTTCAAATCGTCACGCAGCCCTCGAGTCGTCTTCCCTGTGAACGATAATATAGGCACAACGGGACCTAGTGGTACCGGCAATGGCGTATACTTTAGCGATAGTGTTGCTTTCAGGTAAGTGGTTGATATTGTTAAAGTTAGTCATGTAAAATCTTTTAGTGTTTCTGTCATTTGGTATTTGGAGTTGCTAAAAACCCGGTGGGCTAATGCCAAAGTTTTTCTCGTTAAAAACCTGTTAGGTTTTATAGTTCGTTCACCCTCCGTCATCATTAGTTTGATATGGTAAGAGCAGTTGAGACGATCCCTCTTTGCGCTGGTCGGCTTTAAGCGCACTGGCTTATAAGGGCACGCATCAATGCTTACCTCACCTTGGAGATACCTTTCCAGAAGGTGGATAGCGCCTCTGTGTGGAGATTCTTAATGTGTGACCTGGTCTACGAAAAGGGAGCTAACGTGCGAAAATTTTTGGATTCTATCACGTGAAAAAGCATCTCATCTTCCATCCGAATCAACTAAAAAGTGAAAATTGATTTTTTGACACCTAAGCCCCCTTGCCCCCTTTCCGTAGACCAGGTCACATGTATGTAAAATTAATTAGGGAAACCTAAAACGGCATCGATCTTCTCGAAAAAAGGCAGATGACTCGGGTGGGTACCCATCACTTAGAAGACGGAACGACCTTCTGATAAAAGTTATGAGAATACCTGAGTTCCTCCCGAAAAGGGAGGAAAAATATTGCGAGTTGGCAGGTTAGGGAAGGTGTTAGCTCGAAAAACTAATGACGGTGAGCTGAGTGAATTAAGACACTTTGTCCGTCCGTCTGTCTCGTCTCTTAATTTTTGAAATATCTATGTCGAATTTTGCATACGATCTTTTCCCACCAAATAGTTGCTTATTTGTCTGGACCGCCGATATCGGACAACTATATCATATAGTTTCCATATAAACTGACCGAACAAAATCAAATACTTGCATGACCAACTTTTATTGTGAACAATTTCCGACGAAATTCTCTGGCGTTATTTCCTAGATAACTTACCTCGACATTCGAATACTAAGTGGTCAGGGTCTAGTAAGATGGAGCTGACAGATCGAGATTTGTCCCGCACTGGCAAGACTACACTGTAAGCATCGGGGGTCTATACAGTATGATATACTGGCGGCGGTATCGATAGTAAGGCCGCAGAGTCTGTTGCCGTAAGCGCAGACATCGCGAAGGATGATTACTTCTCCAGAGCCTAGGGAGTGAATCCCAGCTGGTATCGCAAAGGACCAAACCTGGTCTACGCGTGGCTTATTGGCTAACAGATTAACCTAATGTAACCCATGTCGATATTAAATACTAGAACCCCGCTAGGTGGCGCTGGAATGAAAATACTTATAAATCGCTTATTTATGGACCGATTTCGTTTTTTMAAAAACAAAAAAAAATATTTTAAAGATGAAACAGAGTTATTGATACGTTAAAGGCAAGTAAGAGGAGCACACAATAAAACTAGAAAATCGACTTGTAGACTACTAAAAATTATTGAAACATTTCGAAAACGATTTCTATGCTGCTTTGATCCGTCAAATTTAAGAATCGTCTTATAAATGAATCTACTTTAATTATATATTGACCGTATGAATTAATTTTTTTAATATCTTTAATAAATTCTTCAGAGATCAAAATTTCGGTATCAACGATTTGGCCGCCATTCAAGATGTACGCAATGAATTCAGTCTACAAGATATTGATGGCACATCCGAAAGCAGTTTGACGGGCGCTCCATCATCGGGTACATTCAAAGAAAAAGGTAAGCGTTCCCTTTCGTTACACACAAAAGCTAACTTCAATCCACATTTAACTTCAAGTCACAAATGCGTACTTACATAGCTAGATCTATATGCAGATATCGAAGAAAAAATACATAATAGAAAAAAAAACTTCTCAACACTCTTCCAACTTGCGCTCTCTAATGCTTTTAGTTGCTTTGTGCACTTTTAGATTAACTCGAAAAAGCTTAAAAATTACAAAAAAATAAATAAATTAATTATTGTATTTGAATTCTTTTTGGCATGGAGACCGGTCTTCGCTTTCAGTTGAAAAAAAAAAATAAAAATAATAAAACCAAAACAATAAATTAGAAATCCACATTATATACGGTGTCTTAGATTGACTTGCACTCATGCTATTTATATGTAAATGTTAATTTTTCCACACGCCACTTTCTCTCAGTCGATATCACAACCGAACTAGAATGTCAACACCGCGGTGGTACTTGTGAGTTTTTTCTCGGTTGTTGGATGAGCGGCGGTCTACTGCAGGGCACATGTAATGGCCTGCTACGCGGTTGCTGTCATCGCACAGCCAAATCGGCTAATCTACGCACCTCCGATTTTGTGGGCAATACCATCGATCTGACTGATCTTCCGCATAAAAACTATGGCCCGGTTAAAAATGATGCCAGTGAGTTGTGAACGCTTACTAATTAGGCCTTACGTCATTTACGTAATATTGCACGGCGGCATGTGGTGAAGTATGGCTTGGAAATGGCTACAAACAAACTTAATTTATTTATATATATATATATTTGCAAACACATATGTTTGTTTTGTACGGTTTTATGCGGGTTGCACAATCTTTAGCGTTTGAAATTATCTTGGCGTTTAGGTGTTAATGGCGTTAATGGGGTGATGTATATGCGGAGTTCTTGTAGATTGTTCATTAGTTTCATTGGATACAGTTATTTGTTACAAGAGAGTTTAGTTTGTGGGTTTGAAGGAACGAATTGTGTGAGTACTCTGTTAGTAGGATGGTTTATTTAACCGTATGCCCAAATCGGGTAATTTTGTTTGTACAACTAACTTTTGTATATACATTAAAACACATACTAAGTATATAATGTAGATTTATTTGGAATTATCTCAATTTGAACTAAATAGAGCACGGAATAGTAATCAATTATGGATTAGCTAAACTACTGTGGGCAAAAAAATAGTAAGACCTTGTTCAAAGTAATCCCTCTCGGCCCAATACACTTGTGTCAACGTTTTCTTTTGTTCAATATTCGAAAACATCTTTTATGCGTATAGCGATTGACTCGGTTTCTCCGTAGTGGATTGCCGAATAGCCAGATGTCACGCGAAGCTAAATCAGGCGTATTTTCAGCCTATAATTCCGATCTATTGCTACGAATAGCTTCGAGCAAACGACATATGACACTCAAATAGTTTTCTTTGTTAACAGTTTGGGTCGGAAGGAATTTGGAGTATACCATACCTCAATAATCGAAAAGAACTATCAACATAAGCTTGATTTTTGACCTGCTTTTATGTAGTTTTTTCGGAATCGGCTTACGTTTGCCAAAATATTCGGTCGATTGAGCGTTTGTTTCAAAATCGTAAGTATAGATATTTTATTTTGTTCACGTGTTGATCAGCAGTTGATGTTGATGGCCGTCTTGGATATGATTCGTCTTCAAAGAGTTCTCGACCCTCTATGGATAATTTTTACCAATCAAAAGCACTTGCTCGAGACAAATAATTATCACCGAATATCTTTTCAAACTTTCTGTATATTTAGGCACCAGAAATTTTAGACCGCACACAAAATTTAAGGTACCCTATTTCTGTATACTTTAACGTAAAAATTTGCCGAAATTTAGAAAGTCAAGCGTACTCGTATACTAAACACTAAATATTATTTTGATCTTACATTGTCACTGACATATTCACGCAATGTTTAAAGTAAAAAGTCTTACTACTTTTTGCCCAGTGTAACGCATTAAAAATGTGGTAAAGTCGTTTTGAATTAAAGAAAATCGAGAATAGTCAACGACTATTAGGTCGCCGAAGATAGGCGCCACTGTTTTTTCTTTATTATTTTGATTTATATAGAGTAAGGCTTAGTCACTTTACACTCATCTAAGGTTCTAAAAAAAAATCATATATTTTGATATTTTGTATCGAAGAGAAAATTTTCTGTTCTTCTAAATGAGTACAACAATAATAAATTATATTCATCTTCTTAGTTCAATGAACGATTTGCAATGAGTTATGTACAATTCGCTTAGTTTTTCTGAGCCAAAGCGAATATATCACAAAAAATATGAAGTGTACTTAGCATCGCGTGAAGCTTTTCAAATTCCTGATGCACATAACCCCGACTATCGAAAAAAAAAACAATCCTCATCACCTTGGTTTTTGAGCGTGCTTTTTGGAGTTTGGTTTCGTTTTTTCCCTCCATTTCGATGATTGTTGACTTGTTTGCATTATAAACTCATAAATCCTTGTCTCGTCGGCAGTTATAATGCTCTCCGTGAATGTGGAATGGTAATTCACACGATCAAGCATGTCCAAAGAGATCTGTTAACGATACACTTTTAAAAAAAAACTTCAGCTTTATCGGGACGAGTTGAGCAAGGCATTTCGAAACCAAAATATCCACCAAAATCATTCGAAAGAACTCGTGAAAGATAACGAGCGCGATCTAATACTTGTCTACCGATTTTCAAACACCACATTCTTCACTTCTTCAAATTAATATTTTCGTCAGTTGAAGAGGGCGAAGCTCGTTCAGAACGAGGCATGTCTTTAACAATCTCTCGACCGTCTTAAAAAGCTTTATACCACTCGTTGGTTTGAATCACTGTAAGCCTCTTCCAACATTCGTAACCGTACATGAAATTTGGTTAGAAACAAAAAATTTTAGACAAACTCCTAGTTCGATTTTTATGCATTGTAAAAATCGCAACGCACTGCTGAAGTGTACCGACTTAAGCAGCTGCTGTAAACAAACTAAATGCTAGATTGGGCTCATAATTGGCATACTTAGTAACTAAGGACCGTTCTACCAACACAGCGAAATAGATTTTTTTGGAAAAATCATTTACCCAGAAACTTAATTACAAATTCCAGATGCTTTTTTCTGGCAGCGTAAAAATACATGCGGAAGAACTTTCGACCAAAAATGCTCTAAAAATATGTTCCTTTTTTTATTTTATTTTTTTGTTCTCCAGTAGACCTGATTTGATTAGAAAAGTAAGTAAGGAATGCAACGCGACCTAGGGTTTATTGTATTCTCTCCTGATTCACAACGTCTCAACTAGCCACAGCAAATTTATAAGTTTCAATATACTGCTAGGTGCCATTAAGGTGATGTGAGCGCTATTTGGGAACATGGATCCAAGGGACTAGGCAAACAATGAAAAAATATTTATTAGAGTAAGAAATTCAAATTTGTAGTCAAAAATTACTCGAACTGGTATTTGATTTTTATTTTATTAATATTTTGCTTCAGAGAATTTTTTAACACAAAGAGTTTAATGAAATTAACTGAAGTTTTTGAAAAACATTGATTGCCTTTCAGGAAGCTTTCAGTTTATTTGAGTAATTTACATTTTTAGTAGCACATAAAATGAAACTGAAGGCTGAAGCTAAGAAAACACTTTATAAAATATTTAAAAAATAAAAAAGTTAACAAAAAAGAAAAATTATAATATTTAAAAACATTCTAAAATAAAAAAATAACGAAATTTTTTTTTTTTTTTATAAAATAGTAGTTTTGGTTTCTTGCGAAATTTAGTCTCATTATATTATACTTAGAAGTTAGCCGATAGAAATTGAGCCATTTATTGTTCAAAAATATATATGCATAAACTTATTTGAATATAAAAAAATGTTGCATGAGCATGTTTTTGCTACAAACGTACATTACGCACCGAATTTAAGTTATAAACTCTAAAGTACGCACGCTAATAGTATGACACAAGAAATTTATAAACACAAATACAATAAAATATGTTAAAAAAAAAAAACATAATAATATAACTTAATCACATTCGATTATATTGCATGCAATAATTGCCTACTTAGTTGGAGCATTGCACTCAGTTCGGCAAAATTAATTAATTAATACAACAATTTTAATAACATGTTGTAGTAGTAGACCAAATACTCATATTTTACTATAACCGATTGTTTTAAGGTCCCACATTTAAGTATGAAATCCTTTCACTAAACCGTAGAAAAAACAACAAAAAGGTAGAGTTCCCTTCAAAAACCAACGAACCGTCCGCTATTTCAACAAACCAAATGCTTTCTACTTACGATTAACAATAAACATATAAACGCCTTGGCCTGCCTACATACCAACAAATATCTATAGATAAATGCAAAATATATTTATGTATACCGTTAAGCCACTCACCCGTGCGCTGCTGCATGCCCGTTACGCGCCAAGCTCTAATGAAAAAACGAAATAATTAGTGCAACAATTTGTGGCATGAATGCCACTACTATGTAGACGTACTTTATGCAGCGCGTGTTTACTGTATTGTTTTTGTAAAAGTTTTGCTGCGAAAGCACGCGCCAACACCGCTAAGCCGCGTCTTAATGGTAACAGTCGCTTGTTAGTATTGTATTTAATGTTGTTTTTCTTGTTGCTGCTGCAATCGCGTTACTAATCCCTAAATGGTGCCGAAGTACGCCGCGCAGTTCGTACATCTGTGCGGCATAATTGCAACCTTCGTTTGCGGCTGCGGTTGGCCAATTTGTTGCGGAAGATCAGCGAGTGAGTGGCGCGCATGCGCCGAGATCGAAACGAAATTATGGTTAACGATTTCGAAAACCAACTGCATTGCACCGAAAATTGATTTTGTGTTACTTTACGTTATTATTGTTATTGCTATTACACAATTAGTTGCTTGTATTGTATTGTATTTTGCAAGCGCGCCCTGCCACCCAACAACAACTAGCGCCGCTTGCTACACATTTGCACTACTAATGCTCTGCCGCTCTCACTCATTTACATATACAAAATTACGCTCTCATTAATTGCAACTATCGCTCGTTAAATGTGAACTTCGCTTTCCACCACTCACCACCAACCACCTGGTCTTTCCTGGTCTCATATACTCGTAGTTGTATTGTTAACGGACATTTGCTTGTAGCTTGCAGTGTTAGCACAAAATCTCATATCTCTTTCACCATCCACCAAACAGAAATAATCATAAAGAAAAAATATTCACAAAAATTTTGCAAATTTTCCAGGTTGCGGCATTTCGCTGGCCAAACAGGCCGCGCAACGGCGCATAGTCGGCGGCGACGATGCCGGTTTCGGTTCGTTTCCCTGGCAGGCGTACATACGTATCGGATCCTCGCGGTAAGTATTGACATACAATTTTTTATTTGCAAAACAATAATAATAACAACAACCGGAACTGAGCGTTTCCGTCATAAAATGGAAAATTAACAAACACTCACGTGCACATACACACAGATAAATATTAAAAGATTGAGCTCGTGTGCAAAGACGCCTTAGTAGCTGCGAAGTGGCTTCGCCAAAATGCACAGCGGTTGCATAATCACTAAAGTTGTTTGAATTTTGCTAAATATGCAAGTAAGTGATTGCTTATATCCCGTCTGCAACACTTTACAGCTGCGTTGCATAAGCGGCGCGTCACAGTACCTTGCCACAAATAGAAGCGCAGGCGCTTTAAAGCATGTTCCATAAGTAAAATCTAAATGTCTAAATAAATATATATACATATATGTATATAAATTCATGAGGTCCACCCTATCCTATGCACATGTTGACCTCAACAACACCAGTCAACACCAACAACAAGCGTCAACTAGTTTTAAGTTTGTTTACCAATTAATCACCACCCATGCGCCTGAAAAAAATCGCGTGCCTTGTGTTAGCTGGAAAATATTAGTTTCCATTTGTCTGCACATGCTTTCATATTAATTTTCTTGCATCTTTATTATTATTGTTTTTTTATCTTCAACTTTTTTTCTTAAATCTTTTATTTTCATTCACAGATGCGGCGGTTCATTGGTGTCGCGTCGTCACGTCGTCACCGCCGGTCATTGTGTGGCACGTGCCACACCACGGCAGGTCCATGTCACTCTCGGCGATTACGTAATCAACTCTGCGGTTGAACCATTGCCAGCTTACACGTTCGGTGTGCGTCGCATCGATGTGCATCCGTATTTCAAATTCACACCGCAGGCGGATCGTTTCGATGTGTCCGTTTTGACGCTGGAGCGGCCGGTGCACTTTATGCCGCATATAGGTGAGTGTTGATGCATAGTTTTGAAAATATACCTATAATTTTTTGCGAACTGACTTTATTCAACATTATATACCAAACTTATACAAAAGGTTTAGATAAACTCATATCTGTATAAATTTTTTCGAATCAGTACTTGTAGTGCGGAAGTATAACATCAATTTCTGTAGGGTATAATATACTTAGTATTGTCACTTTTACAAATCTTAAAATATATACATCAAGGACAAGTTCGCAGAAATCCCCTAAAAAATCAGAAATCTGTATCAAGAAGAATGATTATATAGACCTGATCAATGTCAAGACTTATTCAACATGATCTCCACAAGAAAGCATACCATTTGTCAACGGTAATCTTCAAACACGAACATGAAGCTAATTATGCTTAATTCAGTGGCACGCGGTTAACGACCATGAAAGTATTCTTTCTTCAGATGAAAATATATTTGCACTGTTGAAGAAGTTTTTAGTAAGCAAAATGACAGAAAATACGCAAAAAAACAAAAAAAACACACAAAGTGGCAAATAATGTTAGGTTGCAAGGGTTCAACGTGGTTACTATCCAGTTATTATAATTGTATTGAGGAGAGTCTACTGCAAAGGCGTTACTTATCTTCACTTGTGTGAAAAAGGGGTTTAATCTGAGGCAAAAGTGTACTAGCAAGATGGTTGGAAGGCATGGAAAGTATTGGTTTGAAAGCAGCGGCTTGAAAGCAATATTCTTGGTTTCAAAGCTACTGATGATTTGCTGTCTGGAAGCGCAGATTTGCAGATCTTGGACTATAGTTTGTAGTCGGTTGGAGAACATGTCCTGTAGAATACCCAATTGAGTTTGGAAAATCTCAAAAAAGCTTTATTTAGAACAGCGTCGTCAATATCAATAGAAACTGTATGCAATTATTGATGAATTGCCGAATGATTTGAGGGCATGAGGGAACGTATGCGGTGAGGATTTCAAATAAAAATTTGTAGATCGATCCAATATATAAAATATCGAATAAATTTCATTTTATTAAAACAATATATTTTAATTTTTTTATTTTTCGGAATTAGTAACAGAACTTATGACAGGACTAAGTTATATCAGAAGCTTAATTTTAGTTTAAATAATATTTTTTTTTTTATTTACGAAGAAAATGGTATCGAGCTTTTTTTTTCAAGTTTCTAAGATAAAATGACGAAGTGATCTAAAGTGACTTAGGGTTAACAAAAATGCAATCTTTATCTAGTAAAAAAATTCATAGTATATCCTCAAAACTAAGGTGGAGGGAAAAATCGTCGTTAAACAGAGAGGAAAAGAAATAAACTATATTATTTTAATATTATTAGATTTCATATATGGGCTGTCTCTTTAAAAGCAAAATTTTCCTAAAAGCAATCGCTGTCAAACCAGCCATCAAAGTAAAAGTATTACTACAACGTATTATAAACATCAGAACAAACTTTACAAGTTGTGAAAAACATGCCTGCTTTAAGGGGTAGTTAATTGAGTGAAATTGGCATTTTTGGAATGTAGGAATTTTCGAAATTTTGCAGGGGCCCTTACATAAAAAAGAATCTCTTCAAAATGAACGTTGAAGGAAGTTAGACAATTAGCGTTCCGCATTATTTTATTGGGAAAAGCTTTTGCTAAACTAGCCATATCTAGAAAGATGGAAGTACCATAAATTGAACATCCAGTACTTTGGAGTGCATCACACCACAATAATCGAAGAAAACTATCAACATAACCTTAATCTTCGATCTGCTTTGACATGTTTTTTTGGCTTCGGCTCACCTTTACCACGATATTTGGCCGATTAATCATCTATTTCCAGGCCGAAAGCATAGTAACATTCTAAAACTATTTTTGGGAATGGTTTTCTCAGAACTTTCCGATATTCCAAAGATTGTCAAACATCAATTCCTTTATTTTATTTTATTGCTGATCATCAGTCAATGTTGATGACCGTCTTGGACGTGGTTCATCAACGCGTTATCGGTCTCTCTTTGAATGATTCCTACCAACATACTTGCTCGTGACAAACAATTATCATCGAAGGCCTCTTCCAACGTTCTGAACGTTTCGGTAGCAGAAATTTGATTCCGCACACAAAATTTAATGAAACTTATTTGTTGAATAATTTGACTCATCATAAAAATCGCCGATTGCATTTTTTGTATTTCAGAAAAATGAATATTTCGAAGTGGCATTTGGCACAGACGTCACTGACAGTCATATCAACCTAGAAATATTTCCACGAATGGGTTTTCACGCGAAATTTAAATTAAAAAGTCTTACTATTTTTGCCTACAACTCTAAGCCAATTTTCGATTGTTTTAAATGTTTGGTTAGAAATATACATACAACACCATTAGTAAATTTTTGGATTTTTATCATATCGCATTTACGGCTCATTCTTTTAATTATTTTTTTAGTAGTTAGTTAGTGAATTTTTAATTAATACTAAGATACTCTTGGATTACCATTTTTACTTCAATTTATTTCATTTTAATCTCATAACCATAACAGCGCCTATTTGCCTACCGGAGAAGAATGAGGACTTTCTTGGAAAATTTGGTTGGGCAGCGGGCTGGGGTGCCTTAAATCCTGGTTCACGATTGAGGCCGAAGACTTTACAAGCCGTGGATGTGCCAGTGATTGAGAACCGGTGAGTAAATTTAACTGCGTACTTATAATTTGAGGAACATTTTAATTTAATGGAGCAGTAATAAAAAATAAGAAAAAAAAATTTATATATATAATTTTAGAAAAGGAAATCTAAAATTTAGAAAATAGAAGATTAAAACTTAGGGAAACATTATTTTGTATTAAAAATATAAATGAATTGAAATTTAAAGTCTTGTTTAGAGATTTTGTACATATCGTGACCTAAAATGCAAAATAACGTAACATCACATTTCATAAGTTTACAGGCGAAGGAAAATGATATAATACAAACGACTCATATTGTCAAAAAATTCTAGTTTTTAATACAAAATGGTTATATATTGGTTATAAAATGATTATATATGGTTATATCTGACAGCGGAAGTTGAAAGTTTTATAATACATACATATATATATATATATGTAACATGCTATAAAAAATCAATTTCGACTATTGTTTTGCATTTTAGGTGACGAGATACACTATTGATACCTGCAATGTATTTGAACTTGTATCCATTAGTTTTTTTTCTCTATATTATATAATAATTTAAAGCAGCAATTCTGCTTCTATAGTTTTTGGTGCACAGTTTTAAAAAAATAATGCATCTTAATTTTGTATATTTCCTCTCTTCAGCATTTGCGAACGCTGGCACCGTCAAAATGGCATCAATGTTGTCATCTATCCCGAAATGATGTGCGCTGGCTATCGCAACGGCGGCAAGGACTCCTGTCAGGGTGACTCTGGCGGACCGCTGATGCATGAGAAGAACGGACGTTGGTATTTAATCGGTAAGCAAATCGTAACTAATATCCCTGCACAACATTTGCTAATTACTCTGTTCGTCTCTGACGTAGGCGTGGTTTCAGCTGGCTACTCGTGCGCCTCGCGCGGCCAGCCGGGCATCTATCATCGTGTACCCTATACGGTAGATTGGATATCCTACGTCGTCGGTCTGACAACGAATGTGTAGTAAAAGTGAATCATCTCAACTTCACTTACTTCAATTCTACTGCGAAATTGAAATATTATATTTTAATACCGAATGTCGCAAACTAAAAATGCTCAAAACTTTCACATTTATCGATTTCTTATTTAATTTTTCAAAAAATGATTTCTACAAGCTTTCGCTAGCCACTTTTCTATTTTAGTTTTAGTAAAGCATATTTATTTGTAGCGTTTCACGATTTCACATCTTTTTCGAGTTTTGTAAATAGTTCTTATTTTATTTGAACACATTCTTTGTTTGTTGTTGGCATTTGCACTCACTTATACATATATATTATATGCTAATGTTGGATAATCGTTAAATTAATTAGTTAAGCGCATAACGGGTCATTGCTTCATTTAAGTGTAAGCTGTAAGCTGTAAGCACAGCTTTGTATTTATATTAAAAACAAATGAAAATATTTATAAATATATCACCTAAGTGAGCATATAAATATATATATTTAGTTATAGGTTTGTATATTTAATATACACATACATATATATTTGTAATTAGTTGCATATAACGGTGGTTTCTTGTACTATATATACTATTTAGTCATAATTTTGCACTTAAATGCTCTGCAAGTGAAAGCAATAAATATAAATACCTGCATAAGTACATATTTACGAATGTGTATAGCTTCTGTAGTGATGTAAATAGTATGTAGAGCTATTAATTAGTTATTAATTTTTATATAATTTATATGTGAATTAAGAAACAATAAATTAAATGGAAAATAACTTCTTTAACTTATGTAAATCTATGCAATTATTAAAGAAACTGCGTAATCTTTTCCCAATAGTAGATTTACACCGCAATCCCAAGCGGTGGGTGCTTATTTCATCAGTTACATATATAATAAAGACAAGAAGTAGTTTCAATAAAACAAAGTCAGCAAACACCATATTATAATTATATTCATAAAATAATAATTTCAATATTATTTTAGGTCTACAAGGTGTGCCCCCAAAAACAAACTGGACGTGATAAAATTAACTAATTGAGCTACCAAAAATTTATGTATTTATATATGATCGCGTTGATTTTTAATACAATTTTCAGTCTTGGATATTAAACAAATTCATGGAAAAAAACACAGGTCATATGTAATTAGATAAACCAGAGAAAGATTTAACATGGTACGGATCTTACGGGCCAATAAGTATCTAACCTTGGCTCTCCAAAATATTTGAAAAATGGTTAATATTAAGGATCTCTGTTTTTCTCCATGAAAACATTACAACACGCATCAATTCGAGTTTTGCGCAAAGCGGTAGAACTGCACTGTGAAACACTTAGATATAATAACGACATTAGAAGCGCATTCGAGTACAGAGTTCTTGATGTAGCTCAGGCATTCGATAAGGTGAGGCTTAAAAAAGTTTCAAATATTATAATAACCATATTTTCTTTCATTGTCCTATATAAAATATTAGAAACTTATCAAAGAAATAAAAACTTTACTGTTAAAGTAGCTAATTTCACTGAAGAACTCCCGATAAAGGCTGGTATATATGCAGTGTACTAGGCCAAACACTATCCATTAAAAAGTTAGCATTTGAAAAATACATTCATCTTTTTTCATATGCATATAACTTCAACTAAATGTTATGCCACATGCTAAATTTCCGTCACTTCAATAACAGAAAAATGTGCAATTGCTCTAAGTTTAAATACATTACTGTCAGTAAAAAGTATCAAGGCTTTTTAATTTAAATTTCGTACAAAAGCTTCGTCAAAGTATTTTTCCTAGGTTGGTGTGACTGTCAGTGTCCGATGTACCAAATGTCACATCGAAATAATCATTACTGCTTAGTAGACACTCGTCTTTCTGATGAGCATAAAGTGCATTCGGCGATTTTTACTTTGAGCTAAATTATTTAACAAAGAAGTTCCATTAAATTTTGTGTGCGGAATCAAATTTCTGAAGCCGAAACGTTCGGAATGTTGGAAAAGGATTTCGGTGATAAGTGTTTTTCGGGAGCAAGTGGTTTTTGTTGAAGCCCACAAAAAAAAAAAAAAACAAAAAAAAAAAAAAAAAAAAAAAAAAAAAAAAAAAAAAAAAAAAAAACATCAGAGCAGGTCAAAACTCAAGGTTATATAATAATAATAATTTTGGTTTAGGCGCAAATAATATAGGCAGCCACAAACACTTTGCAGACAGTATTGAGTGATCTGAGCCATATTTTAATTCCAACTGAATTAAAAACAACAACTGTGTGTAAGGGGTTAGACCAGCCATATAGCCCCAAAAATTTCATAATTTTCAAAGTTTTTTCTATGAGTCTGAATAAAGGAATCTACTTTCTCTTGTTTTAAGCTTTATTAGAACTGAATTTGACTGTGTAAAAAATTCATAGTGACAATTGATATAAAACGGCTAACCCTCTGTATCACCGCTATCGTGGACACCGTACAGGCGCCGGTGATTCTAAGATCTCAAGATCAAAATTGAATTGTGTTGGTAAATCCTTTTTTTTCTGTCTGATGTTCTACATCATTTGGTATTTACTTGACAACTTGGATTTTCATTGAAATCACAGCTAGAAAATCGTTGACAATATTGCATAAGTGTTTTGGAGAATATACTTTATCACTAACACAAGTAATTGAGTGATGCAAAGTATTCAAAGAAGGTCGTGAAGTCATCGAAAACCGCATCCGGGTCCTGCATGCACTCCTGTTAATGACGATAAAATCGAAAAAGTGCATGAAACCGTGCTTTACTATCGCCATGTGCCATTAAAGAGATGGCAGAGAATCACAACTTCTCTTGTGGATCAATTCAATGCAATTTAATTCATATTTTGGGTAGGAAGTCAATGCTATACTCTTACCAAAATACTTGAATGCGTCACCACCTCCTTTGACAATTGTGACTGATTTTCTGGCCAAAAATGACGCGAGAGTCATTGCTCAGCAACCGTCTTTACCAGATTCGGCTCCCAATGACCTTCCACAATTTTCAAAACTGTACTTGCGTCTTCCTAAGCTTAAAAAGTGCCTGAAAAAAGTAGTCCACTCAATTCGCGCTATTGAATACCTTGCGACGAATGCAGATGATGTCGAAGAATAAAGTCATATTTTAGTTAAAAATAAATTTCTTTAAGTTAGATTTGTGAATTTAGTTTATTTTCGATGTGTTATGAAATGTGGAAGTGATTAAATATCTAATTTAAAAGAATGTGCTACACCAGTACAGACAAAATTTCAATATTTCAAGCATTGTTTTGAAGTGGTTATTGCTCTCAAACCCTTATTGCGTTGTTTTCTTAAGCCTCAGATTGTAAAATCAGATAACTCTGTTTATTGTTTTCTTCATTTATCAAATTCTGCTCGTTTGTCAACCGGTTTCTGCGTAGAGTTTTGCAAAGATTGAAAACTTCATAGGTTATTTTGTAGAAAATCACTGAAAATAAACATAGATTATGTGATAAAAGCAGTCCAAAAGGTACTTCAGCTCTCTACTTATGATCATTGAAAAGGAGGCGAGCAACAAAACGAAGATTCTGAGGTCTATCAGCAAGCTGGAGACAGCTATGTACAGGGCGATATGAGCGAAGAGCCCAAATATGAAGCCGTGAAATAGCAGCCAAGGCAACATAAGCTTGTGGTTTAGCTACAATTTCACAATATAAAAAAAAATTAATTTTAAATACCACAAAATGTTGAAATGCGACTAACCTTCGCAACGCCGGTGAGCAGAAACATATTCATAAGCACATTGATGGCGGAGAGGAGATAAGCGCTGACGCTGACCGTCAATAACACTTTGAATGAAATTAACGCATTAACGTTCAAATTCAGTGTAGTTTTAGTTATTTAAGGAGCGCAACCACTCACCCCGTCGCAACATTGCGCATGAGCGTTCCATTTCGGCGGATCTGCGCAGCACCAACAGCAGATAGCGCACCACATCGTGATGCCACTGCATGGTCAATCCCGTGCACAGCAGCAGCGTCGTCGAGGCAATGATGCCCATCCAGCCGATAAATGTCACATTTTCGCGCAAATTACGCAATTCATCATTCGGCGCATCCACTGCGACTGCGGCGGCGGTTATAGTGCCGATTGTGGAGGTTTTCTTCGGGCACACCGGCGCTATGGGGTCCTTGCGATTGGGCTTCATTTGCGCAGTTTCGCAAATGGCTGCTTTTTGCTGTTATTTTATATTTTTTTTATTTATGTACTGATATTTTTTTCAAAAACTAAAATTACTTCAAATTTTGTTCAATTAAATGAAAAAAAGAATTACGATTTCAAATTTTAGACAATCACATTTGAATGATTTCTGACTTTTCTGTAGTGAAAAGTTTTCCAAAAACTATTTTCTAGAGGTGATGTGGGAAATTTGTGAATATTGTCAATCAGGCAGGATTTTTTTGGTCATCAGTGTGTATAAAAAGAACGATCGTCCAGTCGGAAGTATAAATGTAGTACTGAGTTTGTCAATTATTAAAGAAAGAATGAATAATCCAAAAAAATAATTTAGAGCTGACAGCAGCGTTACTTGAAACGGCTGGTAACTTTTCAATATCGACTACTTCAAACGCCTAAAAGTATGTAGTAAAGAAGTTATGTATGCAGCAAAAGCTGTCGCCGCGCGTCTGTAGCAAATTTACAGTGCCGGACATTAAAATATGGCTCAGAAAAAAAGTTTTGAGTCACAAACATAGGCAAACCGTTATTAAATTAAGAAATTAGAGTGAGAAGTATAAGTAAAGTACTCATCATTACAACAAAAAAAAAAACATCGTTTTATGACGGGTGATCGAGGTAGAGGTACGTTTTTTCAATAGGCTGTCATGTTATTTTTGTTCAGTATTGTTTGGCATTCATCATGGGGAGACTTACGCCTGAACACGTTTACAAATCGTTCAACTTTATTACGAAAATTTCATGTTGTGCAAAGATTGTGTTTCGCTCAAATTATGGCCAACATAATGGGCCTTTTCTGCAACACCATCACCCATCTTTACTCTCAGAATTCATTATTGAATAATATGCGTTCGAATAGACCACGTCCAGCTCGCAGTGAGGAAAATAAAGCAGCCGTAGCCGAGAGTGTACACGAAGACCGTGGTGAGTATCGATATCTCAAATTGAAAGCGTACAAAATACATAACAATTGCTTCGAACTATGTACTCTTGAAAAGTTCAATGAAGATCCGACGTTTTCAAGCCAAACTTTTTCAGTGATAAGGCCTATTCTGGCATTTGGAGTTTTGGACGGTTTGCTGTAGTTTGTTGACCTGTGGAATCAGCGCTCTATATTACATCAATGGCGACCGTTATCATGCCATCATAACCGACTATTTGATGCCAGTAATTTAAGCTCGTGATTTTGGCGGCATTTTTTTTCAATAATTCGGCACCACTTCCCACACATCGTATCAATCAATGGATTTACTGAGAGAACACTTCGGTGAGCAGATAATTTCATGTTTTCTTCGGGTCGATTGGCCACTAAGATCGTTACGTGTGGGGATGTGTAAAGTCTAAAGTATGTGCCGACAATCCCGCTTTTTGGACTTGGAGCAAAACATCACACGGGTCATTCGCCAGTTACCGGTTGAAATGCTCGAGCAAGTCATCGAAAATTGGAATCAATGGATAGACCAACTGAGACGTAGCCGCGGCCAATATTTGAAAGCGCAAATTTTCAAAAAATAAATGCCAAAGAATGTTTTATCGAATGATAATACACATTTCCCATTAAATTTGAAGTTGCTGGGTTTTTCCTTTAAAAAGGTAGGGAACCTCGAAATGTACCAACCTTTATATAGAATGGTTTTGTCCTCATCCGATTTATGGAGATATTACGGCGAATAACGCATTCGATGGAACGATGAGCTGTGTGAGGTATATGATGACATTGACATAGTTCAGCGAATTAAAAGACAGCGGCTACGTCGGCTAGGTCATGTTGTCCGAATGGACGAAAACACTCCAGCTCTGAAAGTATTCGACGCTGTAACCGCCGGACAAAGCAGCGGAAGAGGAAGACCTCCACTCCATTGGAAGGACCAGGTGGTGAAGGACCTGGCTACGCTTGGAATATCTAATTGGCGCCACGTAGTGAAAAAAAGAAACGACTGGGCGCTGTTGTTAACTCGGCTATAATCGCGTAAGCGGTGTCTACGCCAATTAAGAAGAAGAAGCAGTTCCTAGGATCTGCGACGCCTGAAAAGGCCCTCTTGAAAATGCTGATTCCGCAATCTCTGAAGAAATTGTTTATCTCGGCATACTATAACCAATAGCTGCCATATGAACTCAACGATCGGAATTCAGTTCTTGTAAGGAACTTTTGTATTTAAAATTTTGTGGTAAATTTCATTGGACAAGATTGTAGTATTCTTACTGTCAATGTTTGTGGAAAATTGGTTCCTAAGACTTAATATAAATTAGTTATTATTTTATTTTAAATATTAGCTTGTTATTGAAGACTACGAGCTTCCACTGTATTTAACAATACGATTCCACTCTTTTAGTTAACAAAAACCTTTTAAGTTAAATTGTCCACATTCTATTTTCTTCCTCACAACTGTGCATATTTGAAAAGAGTTATGTCCACAGATTAATAAAAGCCAAGAAGACCTACACATTTGCATTTACCTTCCACATTTTTTTCTTTTATCGTGTTATTAAAAATGCTGCTAACAAAACATAGAATTACCATAAGAATAAAAAGATTATTTAGAATATCAATAACGAAGAGAAAGTGCAATTATACGCAATCAAGTTAAGCTTAAGCGCGTTACGGCTATAAAGGTTCTTAAACTGGCGGCATGGCGCGGTACAATGATGAATGAAAAGTACATACTTGTGGATGAGCAAAGAATGCCATGAAGTACTGATGATGCGCAGATAAATGTGAAATCGAAATTTAATAAACTCTCTTTCGCTCTCTTACATGTAAATATACATATGTGGCATCATATGAGAGGCTATTTAACTGCATATATCAGAGGCTTGGCATTAATTGTTTAACCAGTGAGTTATTATAATGAATGCAATTAATCAATTTGTCAAAATTTAATATTAAATTTTTAAATCAATTTTTATTGGGATATAAGTTTTGCATATAATTAGTAGCACTTACCGCTCTAGTTTCCGATAGGCATGCTGTTCTGAATCTGAAAGGGAAGACAAAATTTATATTTTTTTAATTTTTTATAAATTTGAAAAATGTAAATATTAAACAATAAGAAATTTACAGCCGTACTTTAGAACAGATTTTGACACAATAAAATAACTTTCAAACTTTTAATTTAATTTCAATTTATTAAAAATTAATCATTTATTCTGAATGTTAATTACAAATAAAAGGCTGTTAATACTAAAAAACAAACTGCTAATAAAATATCAATCAAAGTAATGTTGCTTAGTTTACGAGTGAAATTTCGAATTTTGGTATTGTTCAATTTTCAAAGAATTCTAGCATGAAATTTACTTTTTGGGAGAATTTATCAAGTGTATTCTCCAAATATACGAGTCACTCTCCTTAGCAGTCTAAAATTCACTGTCGAACTAATACTGATAATCTTTCATGACAAACAGAAAAATAGCAAATAAGATATGTCCTTCGAACAAAAATCTTAAATAACAAAAATTTAGAAAATTTTAGAAATCACTAAATAATACCAATATATTTAATACAACGAACCGATTTCCTCGGACTTTTGAAGACCAAGTTTAAGAGCTTTCGTTCGCTAATTATGAGGTAAGAAGCCATATACACCAAAAAGGGCAGTGCCTTGCTAGTTCTTCAAAATCTTCCTTGTTAGGTAGTGATTAGAAACTAAGTGGTTATATAGAAACTAAAACAAATTTTTATACTACTGCGATCAAATTAAAAGGCGAATTTGGATCATTTCATCTTTTTCAAAGTAATCCTCTTCTGTTGCAATACCCTTATGCCAATAAAATTTCCAGTCATCATAGCACAAAATTCTGCGTCGTGATAGCCATCAGAGCCTTCTTTGAATCAGCTTTTATATCCTCAATTGAGTCAAAACGGTGCCCTCGTATTTGTCATGTGAATTTGCTGAATAGCCAGAAGTTACACGAAGGTCAATCAGTTGAATGCGTTGGGTGGGGCACGATATTAGTAGAAAGTGTGCCAAAATGATCACGAATAACTAATACAGTATGAGATGGTGCGTTATCGCACTTCTTTGTGCAATAAATTCAGACATAGTAAAAATCGAAGAATTCACTTTTAGAGCCTCACAAAACGACGTGTATCTCAAATACTAGTTAGTTTCCGCAAAACATTTCTTTCGAACACTCCTAAGGCCGATCATCGAATAATGTCATTGTTCATGCCGCCGCACCATATTGCACTACTTATACACGTTGGTCTCTGTTCGTCGAGAGAGGACTTTACTTTTCAATTGTCAATTCAGTGCAAAGTAGCATCTGTTGGCAAGAAAGATATGAATGATTGATATGACTTCAAAGTTATGACGGTCAACAGCGACGTCTGAGCCAAGTCGCGAGTTGGACGACTGACTGGAAATATTTCGTCTTATCTTACCAGATCCATTTGCTTAGCTTCTTTGTCCAACAGCTGTACGGTCTTACAGAAAATGGTACCTTCTCTATTTAGGTTGACGAAGTCACATGATAGGGAGTCTTATTGTGTGATGTTCGGAAATGTTCCTCAAGATCTTGATTTAACTTTTGGTGTTGCCTAACGTTAACATACACAGTCGTATTAGCTTTGCAGGAATACCAAGTTTAGACAAAGCGACATGGAGGCAGTCGAAAGCGGGTTTATAATCGACGAAGAGTGGTGTGTGACGACGACCTTTCTTTCACGAATCTTTTCCATAAAATGGCGCATACTAAAAATCTGATCGACAGTAGATTTTCCTGGTCTAAAGCCATACTGATAAGATCCAATCAGTTAGTTGACGGTTAGCTTCACGGTTAGCTTCACACACTCCTTTTATCTCACGGTATTTGGTACAGATTGTGGGGTCTCCCTTTTTGTGGATTGGGCAGAGCACATTTAGTTTCCAATCGTCGGGCATGCTTTCATTCGACGATATCTTGCAAAGAAGCTGATGCATGCACAAATACTTTTTGCTAAATTCGATAAAACTATTCAAATACTTGTAGTTATCATCGTTGATGATTTGTCCGATGCTTAGCTATTAAGTTTTTTCCAACAAGAATTATTCCGAAGTCAGGAAAAAGTAAATAATATCTAGAAATCTCAATTTCTGTTATTAAATTGAGACTGTTTTCTTCGCGATTTCGTCCTGCATATAATTTACTAAAGCTTTTACAAATTACTTAAATTATATATTACATTTTAAAAGATTTTATTAATTTGTGGACTTTGTAATCGTTATCATAGGAATAAATTTTTCGACAGTTTAAAAAGTGCTTTTGAGGTTAGGTTCAACTATAAACCATAGAAAATTCTGTGAATCATCATCACAGAAATGCTTCATACAAATTCGAAATATAATATTTAATCAAAAATGTAAATTAATATTCAATAGATTCAAATCTATTCCACAATATTTCTCAGTGTACTTGAAAGTTCCCACTATTAAAAATAAATGTAAGTATCTGCAATTCGGCTACTGCTAATTTACTTATTTATTTATACGTGCATTGTGTTTGAACGACACCTTATTCACAGCAAGCGCTCATTGCAACACAACGAGATAGTGATTGCAACGAAAATTTCATAATCGCAATTGTATGCTTTTTGGACATGCAACACCTGTTTTAATCAGTTGAGTACATGCCCATTTGTAGACGAGTGGAAAAGAATTGAGAAGAGCAGCTTTGGGCGCATCTTCAACTAATTACATTAAGTGGTAGTACACACACAAACTGCTCCTTAGACACGGCATTCAGCTGAAAACTCTCAGTACGCGGCGCCGCACGTTGGTGAAACATGTTGCTGAGCTGTTGGCGTTGTTGTTCTTACTAGTGCAACAACATAGTTGCTTAGATTGCTACTTATGGCATTTCCTCAGCAACAGGTTGGCGTAACGCACAATTAGCAGACACCAAACACAGCAGCCACGCCGCAGCGCTGAGCATCAGCGGCAAGCTGCAAGATCAGTTGGATTCTGTCGTTTGACGCGTTTGGTCTGATATTTTGGCTTTCTTTTATCGTAACATTTATTCTTTGTGGCGCTGAAGACTGCTCGTTAGTGGCGGTGTGTGTGTGTGTGTATGTGTGTTTCAAAAGCTAAGCGCTGCGGTTGTGGCTGGTGAAAAGAACAATAAACAAGTGGTAGTGAAACCTTTCTAAAGTGATTTAGAAAGAATTTCATGTAATTTGGGTGTCAGAAATATTTAGAGACTTGTACGCGCATGTGTTAGAGTGCTTGAGTGTTATTAAAGTGAAATTTCATGCACGCGGTGTGGGCAAATTCTTATAAAAAATAACAACAAAAAATTGGTGTTCACATATAGTTTTGTTGCTTTTATTATTGAAAGTGCGGCAAAAGTAACGGTAAAGTGCTGTGAAGATTTCTAAGGAATTCAAAAAAAATATTATTATTTGAATAAATCAGTTTTGAAAACACAAAAATATAAGTAAATACATATGTAAGTATATGTAGAAATATTCATATATATTTAAATATATTTATACGTAACTCTTTTCAATATTTTTGTGCTTAAAATTTTTGATCCTTATAAACTTTAGAAATTCATAAAGCATCTTCTTGTTATATCAACGAAGTATAAGCGATTACATACATCCTTGCAAGTCAGTAAAAGCCGTATTTTTGCGATTTGTTTTCAACGAAGCATTTTATTTAAAAAACAAGTAAGGAAGGGCTAAGTTCGGGTGTCACCGAACATTTTATAGTCTCGCATGATAAAGTGATAATCGAGATATCAGGCGTGGTTGTGAACCGATTTCAC
>NW_017534464.1:862686-903231 GCF_001853355.1 Bactrocera latifrons
CAACCGTTATGCGAACAAAACTATAATACTCTCTTTAGCAACTTTATTGTGAGAGTATAACAAATAAATTTATATGAACATTTATAGAATTTTGTATATACGTGTTATAGTTGTCCGATCTGTAACAATTTCGTAGGACATCGTGCAATTATCTTGTACAATAATCGGTCTCCAGTTTCGTAAAAATACTTCGTCAAACGAAGAAGTTTTCCATACAAGTACTTAATTCCGCTAGTTCGTTCGCAGCTATATGCTATAATGATCTGATATCGGCGCTTGCGACAAATGAGTACCTTTGTTTGGTATAAAAGGAAAAAAATTCAGATCAGTCTCTGAAAAACTGAGGAACTAGTTCGCATATACGCAAATGGACGGACATCACTAAATGGACTCAGTTCGTCATGCTGTTGAGTTTTTATGTCTCCGACGTTCCCTTCTAGGTGTCAGAAACTTCGTGAAAAACTAAACCCTGTTCAGGGTATACATAATTATTAATACAATAGATGACTAGCGCTATGAATCGAAGGACTAATAAAAAATTTAATTTTTCATATGTTCACTTTTGTGAAAAAGGAACATTTAAGGTTTAAAAAATCGCAATTATTATCTGTAATCTTATTCCTTTAATGATTTTTTGATAAATTAATCTAAAGCTGTTGAGCTATGAGTTAAAAATTTACACAAATACGCTCATATTTCCCACACGATTTGCGAGATCAACTTCAAATTTTTGGAGAATAAGCTCACATATTTTAACATTAGCAGAAAAAATCGATTTTTCGAAACACCACAAGTAGTTATGTGCTTATAGCCGCTTAACTTATTGTTATTGTTACTTTTCATATTTAGTTGCGATTTTCAGTTTGTTCTAACTGACATACAATCAAATTATTCATCACTTTTCACTGCCATAACAAACAACCACAATTATTTCATTTTTCATACATGTAAGTATATGTTATGTATGCATGTATGTTTGTATGTTAGCACGCACTGCTGCCCCATTTTGTATGTGGCACACTTTATCTGCAGCAACCGCAATAATAGCCGCGGCCACCGCCACCTCATTGAGCACACTTGCCATATTTGCACAACTTGCTGCTTGCATTGTTTTTTTTCATGTTGCCGCTCTTGTTGTTGCCTTTTCGTTTTATTCCTTCTGGCCAAGACAACACGCTCGTTGAAATGAAATGAAATTTGTAATTTACAACTGAGCGGAATTTGTGTTTTTGGTTTGCGAACAGGTTGCTTGTGGTGTGGCTGCGCGTTGGTTGTGTGTGTGTTTGGAATGGTGTCATGGCCAAGGACGCAATTTCACTTTACGAGTGTGTGTGTGCGTGTGCTTGAGCGTATATATATTTGTATTTAAAGTGGTCATAAAGCATAATATATAATTATGAATGAACTGAAATATTTTTAAGGAAAACTTTCATCCGATCATTGATTGATGGAAGGATGTTGGACTTATTCGCTTAATCTATTGATATAACGATAATTAAGCGCGAGTATCGTGATTTTCAAATTTGATTTTCATATTTTTGAATCAGTTGATAGAAAAAATATATCCGAGACACTTTTTGAATAGTTAAGTATGCTCTGTCGAACTTTAATGGATTTCGATAGCGAAATCTTACAAAAAATCAGCAAAACTTTCAAAGGAACCATAGAGTACGAAAAATATCTTTGATTTCCTTGATGCAGTCTGTTTGGAAGAAGATGATAAAGAATTATCTCAATACTTATCTTTTGGATGTCCCGTTTTGGCCAGAACAAGGCAAAAATATCGAGATTCCATACTTTCAGACATTTAGTTGAAATAGCCAAAATAGAAATAAAACACCTAAGCAGATTTGTGTTTCATTCAAGGCGCCTTTTCGATATCTAATATCCAACCACTGAACTAGTTTCACAAAGTAGGTAACATAAAAGTCTAAGTGTGATATTTCCGCTATGGTGAGGGATCGGCCATTTACCCTAACATAGCACTAGCCTAGCACAAATAAAAGTTTATACCTTTTTTCCTCAGATACCGTGAAAATATTGTCCAAAAAGATAAGACAAAAATTCTGGGAAAGCCAGAATTCCTAATATTAAATTTAGCAGATGGAGCATAGACATTTTTGATTTCCTAAAGTGAAAGTCCAACAAAAATTTATTATATCAAAAGCGTATGAAATAGATATTGATCTCGAATCGGCAGCCGCAAAATATGTTTGAATGCTGATCTTAAGCTACTGAAGTTGTCATATTTAATCAATGACATGAAGAAAGAGCTCTGACTAGTACCGTATTAAAAATAGTTGCCATCTAGAGAAAAAGTACTAAAAATATTACAAAAGATATGAAAACATATGGAAAATATTGCGGCATGTATTTGGGAGGTCTTTAGTTTAGGATCTACCATATTTTGGAGCTCTTACTGATTCATACGAGTTTCACAGAAAAGCTTTGCGAAAATACTTTGGAGAGGTTTAATGCAAATAACTTTCATTTGTGGAAATAAAACTCGTAATTTACAAAATATCTCCCAGCAGAGGGAAACTAAGGAAGTTGTCTAGATATTCAATTTCCAAATCTCAAACATCTGGAAAAGAGTTGCCCAGAAGGCAATATAAATGTGAGTACGTAATGGCAAGAGCATATAAATAATCATGGAAAAAATTCTAAAGGAACTAATTAAATTATATTTTAAAAGGTGATAGCTCATTTGATTGATGATAACTCTTTTCCAAAAAAATGTTTTAATTAGTGTCTTTAGAATTTCCTCTATTCAGTCTTGAAGAAAGAGCCGTGAAGAAAAAAGTCTTTCATATTTTGTTTTATTAGTCATATTTACTTAATAACTCTATCTCTTCAACTATGCTCCATATGAGAACACTAAAATCTTATTTCTCTTCAATTTGTTGAATATTTCTTTATTCGAAGCTTTTCTAATTTTCAACTTTTTGTTATAAATAAAGCACACATACGTTAGTGTTCCTTATTTGCTTCGATATATATGATTGAGTCAAAGTAGACGAACGGGTCTGATAACTCTGCTAGTCAGCAATATTTTATGTTATAGATCTTGTTGTTGTGACACTGGTCGATTTTACTACAGTGCACTGATACCATGTTCCATATTTCAATAATAATTCTCTATAAACAGCATTATAGTCTAAAAAAAAGTTTAATAATTGTGAAAAACTATAAATAGTTGGCCACAACAAAAAATTGTATGACGTTATTGCATTTTAACCACAAATTACTGAAATGTTTAATTGTTTGGTTTTTATCTCTCTAATTACTACTTTTAGTGTCGCCTTGTGTGCGAGTCATTGGTTGCAAGATACTTGGGTTTTCATTCTGTTTTTATTAAATAGTTAGAAGTAGCTATAAGCTACTCACTTTTTTTTTCAAATAAATCATAACTAAATTTAATGGTATTGTGTGCATTTAAATTTTTAAAAATTATACCGGTATCAATAAATTATTCTGGCAAACACATAATTGGCATTATAATTTTTTTTTTTTTTTTTTTTTTGTTAATAAACGGAAAAGATCAATTTGCACAACTATGTTATTTTTACAGTTAAGTAGGCTACATATATTGGTAAAAACCCTTTATAAGTTCACAGAACAGTTGCCATAAATGCTGCTTGTGATTCTAAATGCTATAAGAGAATTCCGTAGTTAAACGTAGTTTTTGTGAGAAATGATCCGACCAATATCTTGGGATAAACAAACATATTTGTAATATTTTTTTTTTTTTTTTTTGTAACTTAGTGTAATCAATGAAATTATTAGGACACCTTATCGGATATATTTGTCAGGTATTGATGGAAGGCAAGACACTTTTTATAACAATATTGAGTTTTAAGCCACTCTGAAGTGTAAATTTTTCAAACAAATTTTTTTTTCTAGAAAGCCGCCATTTTCCTCTCAGTAGTCAAAGTTTTGGCAAGTCCTTTGATCATTACGCGGCTTTTTCTACCCGTAAAGTTGCTTCTTTGTCGAAGAGGCCGATATCGTACGAATACAGCATAGAGCAGTTATAAAAAAAGGAACGATCGGAATCAAGAAAAGTATGAGAAAAGCATTTTTTAGTTGGTAAGATATATTCACGAAATGTGACAAGAGTTATTATCTAAAGCAATGTTACAATCTCCGAAGCATTTGCTTCGATCGGATTATTATAGTATATAACTGCTATACAACGATCGGAATCAAGTTCTTGTATGGATAACTACAAATTATATTATTACCAAATGTTCGTTTTTGCCCAAGGCAACGGTACGTTTATCCGAAGGTATTATGCAGATAGAGCCACTATACCGTATTATTGCTGTACAAAGTGACCGATCAAATACAGGTTCTCGTAAGAAATCTTTTGAATTCGGGAAGGCTATTATTGTTTCACTGCAACCGAACGAAGGTAACGTTTTCTTCTTTTTTGTCTAGTTGTCTAAGGGATCATATAAAAATTGCCTGTTATTGCATTGTTGAGTGTTTAAAGTTTAAGTAGTCGGTGAACGAAGAGGAATTTATTAAGAAGGCCACAGCCTCATATCGACGCGAATAAACTAGCTGAACGTCGGCACTTTAGAACATCAATTACAAAATATGACATTCCACGACTTTTTGTGCCCTTATCAGTTTGACGCTTGAGCTCTGAAAATTTTAACCATATTTTATTAATATACACGCTTACGTCTTTATTGAATACGCCTCCATTTTTGTGTCACAGAATTTATATACTATATACGGTAGATCTCTAGAGTTAAGAAAAATTAGTTTGAGTAGTTCCACTTCTCCCTTCAGTTTTAGTCACACTCTTTCAAAGATGTTTACTATGAAATTATTCAAAACCATTTTTTTTTTTTTAATTTTTTATTTGTATAGTAGACATATTTAGATATTTGCAATTATTTAACAATCTTAACACTATCATACCACCCAGTAGCCGATAGTTCCAAACAATAACATTTCATTCGATTGCTTTTTTCACACGTCATTACTTGCTTAAGTCAATCTAAGTATAATTGTTTGTCACTCAACAATCCCTTTGTTGCACACATAAACCTTGATCATTCAACAAATAACCAGTTTTACATTGACATCCGACAATGCATTGCAGGGTGCAAAAGTTTGGACCGCTACCCTCGTTGCATTTTGGCGGGCAGGCGCTGCCGCAGCTTGTGAATTCCTCATTTGGCCCACAGCCAGAGCCTTTAAGTTGTACGAAAAGAAATATGAAAGGTTACGAGGCTACCATATTTTTTGTATTATTATTATTATTTTTTTTTTTTTTAAATCACAACTCACCTCCTTGTGGCTTCGCGGACACAAAACCAGCAATGCACACAACGAGCAAAAACAACAAACAGAATTTTGTGTTCATTTTATAAGCGATTGGGAATTTCTTACTGGTTGACTGAACGAGCTGAGAAACACTGTTATTTTAGTAACAGATTTCTCGCACTTTTATTTATACATAATCGACTAAACGAACGAGTTACGAACAGATGATTCTAAAATATTTACTTTTCCATGGGTGTACATATTGACTATTTGTACACATACACCATTATATGTATAAATATATATTTTAGATGAGTGTGTTTACGTAAATATTCATACTAGGGTGCTAGCGTTGATGCTAGTGTATGAGGTGGAATTTATTCTGACTTAATTTTCAAACTTTGGCGGATTTGAAATATTTTCTTGGAGATTATAGCGAATTGGACAATTACCCATAACAAATTTTTTTTTAACGTATATTGTAAAATAAAAAGGTTACCTTACAGTGATTTGGGTTGCGTCGGTCAGTTTTATGTCAGCTATGTTCTTTAGTTGTCCCATATTGGTGGTTCAGACAAATGAGCAGCTTCTAGGCGAGAACAAGACGCGTGCAAAATTTGAAGTCGATATCTCAAAAGCCGAAGGTGTAGTTCGCGTATATACAGACGAACAGACGGATGAAGCAGATCAAATCGACTCAGCTCGTCACTCTTCCCATTTATATATTGGGTAGTCGAAAAAGTCTTTTCGTATTTTGTGAATTGATGTTGCTGCAGTGCTACCAGTCACATTAAATTAAATTCGGGGAAATTGACAAAAAGTTACAGCTGTTCAAAAATGAGTGAAAATAATGAAAAAGTTCGCAAAATTTTGAAATTTTTGCATAAAAAAGGAAAGAATGTCACGCAAGCCACCAATTAAATTTGTAAACGATACAGTACGTTCGTTTGCTTCCTTCTGGAAATTTCCGATTTACGCTGATGGAATAATGTCTCTAGTGGAAAAATGGTAAAAATGGTCGACCACAATGATACATATATGTTTATTTATTAGTATAAATAAAAAAACAAAAAATTAGCTGAAGTTTGATTAGCAATACGAAAATACTTTTTCGACTACCTAATATACATATACATTATAGAATCTTCAGCATTTCCTTTTGGGTGTTCCAAACATTGTGGCGAATTTAATATGCTTAGTTTAGGGTAAAAAAATCCCAAACATTTTTTCATTTGAATTTTTCACATACATTTTTAGGTTAAGTAACACCTTTTATACATCTTTTCATTACCTACAACTTTGCTATACAACTTTCTTCTCTGGAGCTTCAAGTTTTGCCGGAAATCGATAGCAGATCATACGTACATGAATTCTATTTTCTTTTTTTTATCTAATATACCTTCCTTTTCCTTGAAGTTTTATTCTACTATAATTTGCTTTCAAAATATATATACCCTGTTCTAATTCGGTAAGTTGTGTTTACGGTAATTGTAAAAAATGAAGTTTTGGAAAAAGCACGTTTAAACTTTCATGTCTCCTCCGAGCGGGCCTTACGGCTTCCGTCGATAATACAACGTAGACACGTCTGCTCTAATCATGAATCATTTCCATTGATAGCAGTTCGACTGCACAGTCTCAGCGATTATTAATTCAAATTACTTGCTAAATATACATATATATATATACATATATAAAACAATTTCTAAGAAACTCAAAATTGTTACAACCAGGTGCATTTCAGTGCAAAAATATTCAGATATTTTTAAGAAAATAATTAATGTTAATTATTAAACTTACATACAATACATAAAAATTATTACTACGAGACGTAAATACTATTATTGAAGATAAGAAGATATTCTCTTCCAAGGCGTCAATCGTTTCGGGCCTACCTGTGTAGACAAGTGACTTCACACAGCAAAAACAAAAACAAAAAAACTCCAGCGCTGTTAAAATGCACAATATTAGAGGATGAGATAATGCGCTCACAAGAAGTTTTCAAAAAATTGTTTGTTGCACCGGGTTTATGGCATATAATGCAGTTTTGTCAAAAATAAAAGCTGTCCACTTTAACACAATACTCCTCCACTTCAACCAATAAAAATTCAATAATCATAGCTCTATAACGCTCCCCTTTGACTTCATTTATGGAATATGAGAAATATGCCTAAACAGCACAAGAAAATTTTTGAGCATTTGAATGAAACAAATTTTGTTTATTAACGTACTAGTACAACCAGAAGTGTGCTTTATCGCTGAACAAAATTCTATTGCTAAAATCGAGATCGGTGGCCATCACGTTTTGTTGCCATTCACTGAACATTTGATGCGCTTGTTGGCCGTTCATATTCAATTCTTGCACGAGTCGGATTTTGTTAACTCCCATACCAAGATACTGCCCCACATTTTCCATAAAGTGGGGTGGCGTGGGTGGCGGATAAACTCTTTCGGATCTTCTTGGATGCTCTGCTTCACAGTAGCAAAGCAATAGTGTCATGCGCACTATACGACATCTCTGACGATGTACATTATTCACTTAAGTGAACAAGGTGCGATATTGATTCATGGTTGTTCGAATTACCGATTCTGCTGGTCGATTATATGAACAGAATATTGGACGCAACGCTTGATGCAATAATTAGCAATAAGTTCGCACAAATTTTAAACGTTGTTCTGGAGCAGACTTCTCATTAAATGGCAAACCAAACTGAGTACAGCTGCTGTCAAGACTAAATTCGAAAAGAGGTTTGTCTAATCTAAAACCAGGCACCTAAAAAAACACTTGTCAGTCAAAATTCTTCTTGGAAATGAAAGTAAGAAATGAATTTTTAGTGAAGCTTATAGCTCACGAAATGAATATAGCCTTGAATGTTTTAACTATTTGAGTATATTAAAAGAGTTGTGATTTTTGAGAATATTTTTATGCAATATCTTACAATAGTTAGACATAAATTCGTTTAAGCACAGCTTAATTTTTTTATACACTATATGTACTTATAGAAATAATTTTCTTTATACCCGTTCCTTTCATAGAAAAAGGGTTAAAGACGGTTGTGGAACGAAGATAGTTCCTTTCACTTGGTTTTTCATAATTTTTAAAAACAAGGAGGTGTGGCATCTGAGAAAATGACCAGATATTGTAGTGTAAGTATTCTAATACTTCTTTTAGACCATCTTGAAACGAACGGAAGTTGGTCTATCAGTGTGGGCTAACTCAATATACTTATTTTCTATATAGAAGCAAACTTCAGAGGGCGAAAAGAAAATACTTAGTCAAAAATTAAGATCACACATGAAATCGTAACATTTTTTTTTTAATTTCATTTAAACTTTACACATAACTTCCTCTTCTGATAAGACATGACACATTTACTCAGTTAATAATGAGCGACTCAATAAACCACCTGATGTATTCATTCACATGTATCGGAAATACAATATGACAATAACAATTACAAGAAAACATAATTCATGCTTCTATCTTAATCACCAGTTGTAAAATATATATTTTTAAATACTTAGTATTCACAATAATTGCTTCACGGTAATCTTAACAGCTGGCAGATAGCACAAAATTAAAACAAAGATAACTTCAACAATAAAAAAAATTAATTTTAATTTTAATTTAAAAGTAATAGATTTTAACTTTAATTGTATTTTCTTTTTTTTTTCAAAATATTACATAATTATTTTCATCAATATTTATCACTTAGCAATCCTCTGGTAGGACACATTTGTTCTCTTTATTCAACACATAACCACTTTTACAACGACAGCCAATGAAGCAACGCAGTGAGCAGAAAGGAAGGCCTCCTACGCACCGCTTTGGACAGAGGTTGCCGCAGGTTGTGTATTCTTCATTTTCGCCACAGTCAGTAGTGTATGTAAGGTCTAAGAAAACAAAGCATTAGTAAGCTTTCACGGAATCAACTCCTTCACTACACACCTCCTTGTGGCATCGCCGTCACAAAAGCAGCAATGCACAAAACGAACAAAAACAACAGACAGAATTTTGTATTCATTTTAAAAACGAATTTGAAATCTAGTAGTTGATTGAACAAGTTAAGAAACACAATTGTTTGAGCGGTCGCTTCAATGTACTTGTATTTATTTATAAATATTCAAAGAGCCGAGTTACTGACAGATAAGTTGGAATTATCTGCCAATTATTGGACAAGCATATTCATTATTCGAACATTTCGCACGCATTGTCTTTAGTTTTCAGTGCTGCCTTATCTGCTGGCTGATTTTGCAAATTAACATATTTCATCATTATTTTACAACAATAACAATGTTGTTATGTCATAAAAATTCTCCAAATAATATTTAGGAAGGCTGCCAAATCAATAGTTCGTAGCCGTATAACTTTTTCGGGTAGACCATGCTTTACTTACAGACGCCTACCAAATTGACTAGGATTGTTCTATGTAAGCGGCGACAGTTAAATCATATCCTTCCAAAATTTGTATAACCACTTTTATTATGGTGTGAAGTTTAATCTCCATGTCAATTAATGTGTTCTTGACAGCTGTTTGTTTTAAGGGAAAAAAAATTCCTTGTATGCACAATGTAATCACGGTTATGAAATATTTTAATATATCAGGTTGTCAAAAAAGTCTTGCGGTATTTTCGCTAGTTGGCGCTGAGAGTCGCATCGGGTCATGTTATATCTTTTCGGAAAGCTCATTTCACGCGCTAACATGTGTTTGATTGATTGCCGTTTCTTTTAAGTGATTCTTGAGATATAGCGTCGCAAACATGGAGCAAAATAAAGAGAAAAAAAACGGCATATTTTACAGTACTACTACGATAAAGGCAAAAATTCATCTCAAGCCACCAATAAAATTTGTGCAGTTTATGGACCCGCTACAGTTTCCATTTCCACCGCACAACGATGGTTTCAACATTTCCGTTCTGGTGTAGAGGTGGTCGAAGATGCGCCACGCTCCGGAAGGCCTGTAGTCGAAAATTGCGAAAAAACGCTGAATTGGTCGAAAGAGACCGGCATAGTAGCAGCCGTAGCATCGGTCAAGAGCTGGGCCCGCAAAATACCGCAAAACTTTTTTGACAATCTATTATTATAGACCTGTTTTGGGGAGCCTCTAATATCAAGAATGCAAGTGGTGGCACAAAACATTCACTGAACGACGTGAAGACAATAAATAAAAACATTTCAGTTATTGAGGATAACATCGAAAAAGTTAATGAAACAGTGCCTGAAAATTGGTGTGCTGGCATCAGAGAGCTATCGGAGGAACTCAACATCTCTTATGGTTTGACTCAACATTTGATTAATAATCTCTTTGATTAGACTTTGATTAACATTTTGGTGAATATTCTAGTTAATATTTTAGTAAGGAATCATGTCAATGCTATACTCGCACCAAATAACTTGAATTTTTTTCAAAAACTACCTATACTTGATCTACTTAACTAGATCGCAAAAGGGATGGGTGACAACGTAGATTTGAAACCTATGTACATTCATCAAACCCACCATTAATGCTCATGAGACGTGTACTCATGAATATACAAGTCGTTGAAGCTATCCGAGAATCTAGTTCGAAGATACTGGTGACCATTCCAGCATATATTTATCAAGTATGGTATATGGAAAATTCTATGCAGCGTTGGCCTGTTTGTATTGAGCTTCCTATTTTAAAACCGATAATAACGAATTGCATTAAAATAAGTGAAAATAAGTTTTTTTTTGTTAATCCGGTTCAGTTGGTAAAGAAATATATTTCTATAATGCGTCAACAAAAATTTGTGTTGTGTCTATGCCTGAAATCAAAGTTCTTATAGATAACAACACACCCTAATATTTCTGTATCTATCATCCGAAATACTAAATTCTCATATTTGCAATAATCATTAGCACCGAGTACTTAGTTTCCTCTAATTCGTCGTACATATCCGAGAATACAACAAAATACTTGTATAAACACAATTAAGCAATTCCATATAATTTTCACATCCATTTACTAAATTTTTTAAAGGGGTTTCCCTTTCGTTTGAATGTCAATACCACAAGAGAATTATAAATCGCACAAATTGAAATAAATATTGACATACACGACTAAAATTGTCTAATTTTTGGTTAGTTAACTGGTTAATCAGTTAATATAAACTCGCTTTATTGAACATTCGTACAATTAACCCATAAAACATAAAAAAATACAAAACAGTAAATATTCCGTTAAGAAAGTATTAACACGTTACGCTTTAAAAGAAAAACAAAAAACAAAATCCGTTATGGAGAACAATCTACTTTTAAGAGTCAATAATGTGAACGGTAAACGCGTGAATCAATTGAGAAGAGAATCATGTAGAGAAAACTCTACCATTTAAGTATCATATAAGAGTTGTGCACATCTGCGAGTATTTAACAAGCCAATTGATAGCAAATTAAATAAATTGCTTTTTTTTCATTAAATAATCATTTTTTTTTTTTAATGTAGGCTGTTAAAGAAAACAAAACAAAGCTGGCAAAAACTTGAACTCAAATGACATAAATAAACTATAGTTTTATTTTTATACCCTGAACAGGGTATATTGAGTGTGTCATGAAGTTTGTAACACGCAGAAGGAAGGGAGACCCTATAAAGTGTGTATATAAATGATCAGTCAGTCGAGCTGAGTCGATTTAGCCATGTCCATCTGTCTGTCTGCCCGTCTGTCTGTCTGTATATATACGAACTAGTCCCTCAGTTTTTTAGATATCGTTTTGAAATTTTGCAAACGTCATTTTCTCTTCAAGAAGCTGCTCATTTGTCGGAACTGCCGATATCGGACCACTATAACATATAGCTGCCATACAAACTGAACGATCGGAATCAAGGGCTTGTATGGAAAAGTTTCGCATTTGGCGTCGTATCGTCACGAAATTTGACATGAATTACTGCTTAAGGTTATAATATAATCTCCGAAAAAAATTTTCAGATCGGATTACTATAGCATATAGCTTCCATACAAACTGAACACATAATTACTAACAGAAATGCACCTGTAAAGGGTATTTAGCTTCGGTTAACGTTTTTTCTTGTTTTTATTTTATTTATAAAGAGTTATACATACATATGTAGACGATTGTGGTTGTTATTGTTATTGTTGCACTTATCTCATATTGAAATTTGTTGCGATGATGCGCTCAATCGCTTATCTCCTCCTGCCCTTAGCTGAGGCTGTGTTTTCATGCAAACACGAGTTTTTTATTTGATACTTCCCTGTTATTACGTTATTTCGAAAGCTAAGTGTGTCGCTTGGCGGCCATATGGTTGATTAAATTCTGTGTCAAGTTCACATTTAGATTAGAACAATAATATTATTATTATTCATTAAATAGAAAAAATAATAATCTAAACTTTTGTTTTCCAAAATTCGTTACTACTAAGGGAAGAATTAAACATATTTTCAGAGAGTTTTGTGACAAATTGATCGAAAACGCAAAAATGTTCAATGGCATAGAAATGATTTTTTTTTTAATTGAGTTAGCCTTCTAATCGTGTTTTGGCGGCTTTTGCCAGAATGTGTGGGATAAAGTTAATGTGTACACTATAGAGTATATAATATAGTAAGTATCTAAACGGACGGGTCCAAACTGGATAATCGAGCGGAACCTAGTATATTTCCAGCAAAAATTAAATAACAGAATCGTTTTCCAACTATCAGACCAGCAGTATTAGTGGCTTTGAAATCACTAAAGTTTCTTAAGGGAAGCTTACTGTTCATCCAGAAATGTATACTCTCTGATGATACATGTAAGCTTTTTTTTTAATGTTCCTATTTTTGCTACAAAAACCTATCGAAAACAGGGCCAAGACGTAGCGACTTTTCTACAGATTAATAATCTTTTTGAAATTTTTGTTTTAGATCAAAATTTCGACCGCAATCGCAGATATCATAAAGGACCTGCTTTTTACATGTTATTTCAACTATTTAGTTACCTATTATACACCCAATTAAAAAAACATAAAAAAATCACAAACCGGACCGATTGGTTACTTTTAACAAAAAATCGCGAAAATAAGTAATGGAGCGTCACACTGAGACGATCCCATAAGGTGTTACACGGGTTTACGATGAAAAAATATTTACTAAGAATCCAATTTTCATTTTTTTCTCCCTTCGTCCAAGTTCTAAGTTAAGGTTTTAATTAAGACACGTATTTTTTCATTTTAGATGATCATGTAAAATGTTTTCCTGTCACTGTCATGATCGTGTTGAAAATATTTTTTCTCAAAAATTTCAGGATTTCTTTGTCAATAATTTTTGTAGCAATAGTAAATTCTAGTTAAGATTTCATGGAAGACAGTGAAAGTATGCATTGATCTATTAGAGGATTTACGTATTTCATAATAAACCTGCAATAGCTTCCAGGTCATAGTTATATTCGTGGCAGTTGTACGGTGGATAAACTAACCAGTACAAACACCATCATTAAACTAGACTAGAATATGCATACTATATGCCTCTGTCATAGAGATTTTTTCGTAAAGCATGTGATAAATATAGATAAATCATAAGAAATCAAGTAAAAGCGCTATGAGGTGCTTAATGGCAGATAATATGTCAGCAGACTGAGGATACCATATAACGTCTATTGAAACTACCAAACGGCAGAAAAAAAGAGACTAGAGAACATCTTCTCATAACTAAAGGTTTTATATAGGAAGAGAAGCGTAACTGTCGGTTTGGGTTTCTTTGCGATGGCTTAATAAAGGTCTAGGTACGTGTTAGCAATCCACAATCATGTATGTATATACACCATAAAATATTGTCAAAACATTTTTTTAGCCATCAAAAATTCAATAAAATTGAAGCGAAACCTCTCATAATATGATAAATTTATAACTGTCGTGAATGAATTTAATATCTACATATGTATATATTTAATCACAGGTATGTATCTCAACTTTTTCTAAAAGAGAGTTCACCTTTAAAATATGGTTCTTAACTGCTTTATATTAATCAATAAAATCACCGGCCTCTGAATCAGAATCAATAAATTTCATATTTAAAACAAGCTTCGAATCTTCCACAGCTGCTACTTTTACTCAATAAGTTTAAACGAGTATATGAAAGTATATTTACAACAGCACTGCTGTACATGAGTGCACTTATACCCTACATACATATGTACAAACAAAGAGTGGTAACAACATCGTTGACATCACTACATATCAGTCAACTGCGATTAACACTAAGAATGAATGAATGAGTTTCTAAATAAATAAAAATAATAAAAAGAAAAGGCAAAAATCTAGAGCAAAGAAGGTGTTGTCTCGCTACAAAAGCTGGTAACAGTGCGACAATCAAGACAACCAAAACAACGACAGTAATAAGAGCTTTCAGTTGTCAAGTCAACGAGCAGCTGATGGCAAACGACGATGACACATATTTTGTCACTTATCAAAATAAAAACAAAACAAAAAATGAATTCGCACACACATGCACACAGATAGACAGCATGCGGTCATTGAAATACTAACGAAGCGGGAAAAATAATATTTTTTTTTATTTATTTGCTATTTCTGGGATGGAAACTTAACTTTACTGCAACAAGTTCAGTTGGTTAGAAGAAGCTGTAATTTTTTCCATATAATTAAGTTGCTATATCTATGTTTTTCTTAGCTCAGTGGCATTGTTCTGACCAATTTTTTTTCATAGATGAGTTAAAGCTAAATTTGAATTTGATTACTTTAAAGAAAAAACTCCTAGAAATGGTAAGAAAATAGTGAAAAATACATTTTTTTTTTTTTGCAAAAATTAACAAAATAAATAGAAATAGTTGTCTACAATTCAATGGTCAGATGCTGCCTGCATTTATATTTATATGGGCACACCAGAAAATCGGTAAAATAATAATACTTGTCATACTTTCATGAGCACACTTTGTGCATCTTTAGTTGCTAGAGTGATTTTTTATTTTGATTCCCAAAACGTCTCCGACAAGGAGGAAAAGGTTTAAAATTCAAATATTTTCCAGATTTAATTATTATAGTGTTGTCAATTTTAGTCTTTACTTACAGCTTTAAACGCGTTTATGCAGAAAATACTTTTTCGAAGCGGTCATCATGCCTCCTCAAGCTCTAATCGGTCGATTTATTTAAATAAACCGAAAATTTAATATTTTTGATATTAAAAAATCGAAAAATTTAATGAATTTTGTAAAAAACCTACTTTTATTTCCATTCCGTTTGTCCGTCTGTACGTTTGACCGTTTGTCGTTTTTTCTACTTGTATAACATAAATGCGAACTAGGGCCTCGGTCTTTGAGTTATCGATCAGAAAATTTGCACACAGTTTTTTCTCGCCACTAAACTGCTCTTTTTGCCAGAACTGCTGATATCGAAGCAGTATAGCATATAACTGCCATACAAACTGAAAGATCGGAATTAAGTGCTTGTATATAAGACTTTTTCATTGGGTAAGATATCTTTAAGAAATGTATGTAATACATAATACTTTTATTTGTGAACGATATTGTAGACTCGGAGCGATCGGAGTTAATGTTAATATATTAAGAAAATAATGTAATTTGGCAAAGAAAATTGTATTAGCAAGGGGCAAAAAATTTTGAAAAAATGGGCTTGGCCATCTAAGAGGTTTAATATATATATAATATTTTCATTATGCTTGAAAATACTTAAGCTATATCGCGACGCTTCTCCAAATAGTACATATACATGTGTATATATTGATTTTCGACTTTCCATCTGATTTGAAGCCATACAGGATGTTCAAAATGTGCATTATTTTATTGAAGTTTTCTTTGAAATTTATTGTCACTGAATATCCTTAATAACGGATTTTTAACTAACGGCGCTACAAAAGTTTTAAATAAAACAAAAGTGAGAAGTCCAAACACTGTACCCAATTTTCGAAGTCCGTACGAAGTTCATCAATCGTCGCTGGCTTGTTGGCACAGACCATAGAGTTGATGTAGCCTCACAGGAACTGGACTAACGGCATCAAATCGCACGACTGAGGCGGCCAATTGAATGGGCCATTCGTGAGATAACAGATTCACCAAACGTGGTTTTCCATAAATCGATCGTAACATTCGCTGCTGTGTGGCTTGTGGCACCGTTCTGTTGGAACCACATATTGTCTAAGTCAACATAATCCAATTTTGGCCAAAAATATTTGGATATCATTACGGTTGCGATTCCCATTCACACTAATGTGCCGGTCTTGATCATAACGGGTGAACAACGGCCCAAATTGTAACTTTTTCGGGATACAATGGTGACTCATGGAGTACGTGTGGATGCTGTCTGAGCAATGACGCATATTTTGCTTATTGACGAAACCATTTAGCCAGAAATGAGCCTCAAGCGCTGAAGATGATTTCTCGATGAAAATCCAGATCATTTTCAAGTTGTTGCTCAGCCTAATTCATGAACATATGACAATGCTGGTGGTCAAGCGGCTTCAGTTCTTACATCAAATTGATCTTGTAAGGATGTCGGCCAAGAACTGTTCACAGAATTTGCCACAACGACGTCACAGTGATGCCCAACGCTTGAAAACGACGCTTGAGAGACTGATTTGGGTCTTCCTCAATTGAAGCGTTAGCGGCAGCAATATCCTCGACACATTTTCCACTAGATGCCTGTTGTTGATCTGACAGGAAGATTATGACCACCATATATTAAAAGTAGCGCTCTTAAAGCTGAGGCCACTAACTCCGTATTTCGATAGTAGATTTCAGTTATTGATGGATCGTAAATCTTTCCATGATGAAATGGTAAACTTTACTAAAGAGAAATGTCAAAAGTGTATGAAAAAATATGGCGTCATTTGCTGTCCCTATCGGTCTATTTTTGTAGCGTTCCTATTGATATTCTCCACATTAACTCCACATATAAAATTTAGCATTTTAATTTGAGTATAATTTTCGTTTATATAATTAAAATATCTGAATAACACTAAGTAGGTCCAATACCTTCAATATAAGTTAGTAAGATACCAAATATCCATTAACGATTTCCTCGAATAATCAATGATGAATTATTTCGCTATTTTTTTTTTTTAATATAAAATTTTTCCAACACCTGAAGATGGCTTTGATCGAAGTGGAAAGAATATAAAATTTTTGATTTAAACGAAGTTAGCCCTTCCAAAAAATTAAAACAAATACTTCAATTGTTTTTTTTTTTTTATCCATTGTCGATAATTGCTCGAAATTCGGGAGACTCTAAACTAGAATACCTTAATTAATATAAACTTCGTCTTAAATCTCAGTCAAATCACCGCAAGTACAATCTCATGAGAGCATTATTGTTCGCATATTTACAATAATAATTAAAAACTGTGGGTGTTTTACTTTGAACACAATTAATAACAAACCAGCAAAACAAATAACTGTAGAAAAAATGAAAAAATTCAAAATAATTTTCACACCCATTGACAAGATTACTTGATTAATTCCCTTTAGTGTGATTTACAATTCAAAATGGGAAATGTAAATCACAGAAGCACAACAACTACAAGTACATATGTACATAAGCACTTGTATGACGCCCACTTAATGTTTATTTATAGTTATAATTATTTGCTTAATTGCACATTTTGTTCATAATTCGACTATAAAGCAGAAGATAATTGGCTTCAACCACAAAACATGATTTAATGACCTGTTAAACAATCAGAGCTGTCAACGAAAAAAGTGAAAGCAGTTCTCAGAAAAGGTATAGTGTTCAAAAGTTCTCTAACGGCGCATTTAATCTACATTGTGATTCGTCAGTTATCGCCTATTGAAAGTTTTTGCGACGAAGCGATTGAGTGCTTATCTTTTCCAGACCATAGCTGATGCTGTTTTTATGACCTAACGGGTTTTTTCGCTGATCGCAAAGCAGACAGCGTTAGCGGGAGAGTTACTGCTATCACATTACGATCATATGCTTAATTATACTCTAAGTCAAGATCACATTTAGACTTGGAGTAAGACTATTTGAGTATTATTATTAAATTGGTGATACATGTTTAGGCATTTGGAACCAGCATTTAATAAAAATTATTTTTAGTACCCTAGTTTTCCGGGTATATGAAGGGGGATAAGCTTTTTAACTTTGAAATTCTTTCCTCCTTTAATTACATCCCTGAAAACTTGAAATTAATGTCACAGAGGCTGCTCGTAAAAACGTTTTTTTTTTTTTTTTTTTTTTTTTTTTTTTTTTTTTTTTTTTTTTTTTTTTTTTTTTTTTTTTTTTTTTTTTTTTTTTTGTTTGAGCGGGAAGGCGGGAAGAAGTCGCTGGAGAAGATGCACATTCAGCCGTTTTACGGATGGTTCGTAGCTAGGACGAAAAGTTTGTGGGGAAGACTTCTGTTAGCAACTCTGCCTCACACTTAACTTTCAGCTATCTCATCATTGTAGTGATTTTAGGCAGAAGTGACTGTCATTAGACTGACTGCTTCGGAATGCCGCTTCTTTTAGGGAGATTAGCATTCACACCGACAGCACAGCGTCGATTGAGCTGGCAAACCGTGCGACCGTAAGATCCTTTTGCACTAGACACAAGTGTAGTATACAGGAGATCTTCTGAACTGCTTGTTCTTAGTAATGTTGCTCATAGATACTTTTTCCTCCATTTTTAGCCCTTGCAAGACTGAAACCGAAATACCTCAGTAGTCATGCATTCGGGGAATCAGCCGAAACTGATACTATCCATCTTACCCATTCTTGGTGGTTTCGAAGCTCTTTTTGGACTGTGTAATGGATGAGCGGTTTAAACTGTCCGAGTGAGATTCCTACTAGAATTCACAATTTAACCTATCCTTTGCCGGGTGTTCTAAAAACTTAAAAATGTAGAGTAATTTCTTTCGTGAAACAAGTAGTCCCATGCAAATAAGCTAAGAAGGCTTAGTTAAAAAAATGTGTTGATGAAAAAAATTGTGTTTTTGGAGACCAGAAAATATCTCTAAAAAACTAACTAGAAGACAGGAAAGTGCAAGTACATTTAATAAATAATTACCTTTATAAATTTATTAGCTATATTTACATAACAAATCGGGACAATATACTCTATAACTGTTATTAAGTAATTTTAGAGAGAACTTGTTAGAAATTGGACAAACTCAGAAAATAGAACATCGCTATGTAACTTCTCTGCAGTCTTTAGATGTATACCACAAGCCGAAAAATTATAAGACAAAACCTCCTATTACTCTGTTTTTAAAAATTCTAAAAATCTATTTAAAGACACGCGAAGTTAACTTTTTGTTTATTATTTATTTAAAATAATAATCACAGAATGTCTCTACAAAAAAATTATAAAATTAGAATATATTCGTTTTAAACATAACTTTAAGGATAGCACCGTGTGTTTCGCTTTGACTAGCATTTACTTCTCGTCACACATTCGCCAGCATTGTTCAGCAAATATCCTGGCAAATATTACACTGGCAGCCGATGACGCATGCTGCTGAGCAAGGTGTGTCCGCCGAATGATTAGGATTATCACTGCATTTGGGCCAACAATCGATGCCGCCTAGGTTACACTGTGTACTGTTAAGGGAAGCTTAAAATATCACTGTATGGTATGACACAACATGATTCGTAGCACTGGCGATATACGACTGCAACGAGATCTATTAACAAAATACGAAAAGACTTTTTCGACTACCCAATACATCCTGTATATGTATCCCAGAAAATTTGCTAATTCACTCAATTAAGGATAAATGAAATTTGGCACTTAGTTATGTTAATTTGTCATCTAATTATTATTATTTTGGCGAACAGTGTGGCGATTTTATTATTGAAAGATAAACTCTTGCTGCAACTCTTGCATTCCCAAAGCAATTAATACAGAACGTGGTAGACACAGTGCCTTTTCGTGAATGTAGCGGTATCTTAGCAATAGCTTGCAAGTTATCATCACTCCCAATATGACAATTCTGTTTATTACAGGATCCAGTCAACCAAACATGGCTACACCGAACAAACGACATGTTTAATGGTCGTTCGGAAAACAAAGCAGTAAAAGAATTATTGAATAATTTTTCTGTTATTTTGTAATACTGAAAAACTGAATGGCTTTCGGAGAGTTTAGAAAATACTCACTAACTATTCGGGAAATTAGACTATTAGAATGAAACTTGTCTAAAAACCTCATTTACTCTACTATCCAGAAAAGATTTGAGCCAAACCATCGACACTTCTGTTTTTATAAATGATTAAATTCGTTTCAAAAGCACGACATTGAAGTGTGGTTGGGTAATTTTATTAGGTTTTAATTTTTATACCCTGAAGAGGGTATATTAAGTTTGTCACGAAGTTTGTAACACCCAGAAGGAAGAATTGGAGACCCTATAAAGCATAATATATATATAAATGATCAGTATGTCGGGCTGAGTCGATTTAGCCATGTCCGTCTGTCTGTCTGTCCGTCTGTCTGTACATATACGAACTAGTCCCTCAGTTTTTAAGATATGGTTGTGAAATTTTGCAAACGTCATTTTCTCATCAAGAAGTTGCTCATTTGTCGGAACTGCCGATATCGGACCACTATAACATATAGCTGCCATACAAACTGAACGATCGGAATCAAATGCTTGCATGAGAAACTTCCTCATTTGACGATATATATTCACGGAATTTGGTATAGATTATTTTCTGAGCCAACAATGTAATCTCCGAAGAAATTGCTCAGATCGGCTCACTATAGCATATAGCTGTCATACAAACTGAATGATCGGAATCAAGGGCCTGTATGGAAAACTTTTGCATTTGACGTGGTATCTTCACGAAATTTGGCATGGATTAAGGTAACAGTATAATTTCCATAAAAATTGTTCAGAACGGATTACTATAGCATATAGCTTCCATACAAACTGAATACATAGTTACTAATAGAGATTCACCTGTGAAGGGTATTTAGCTTCGGTGCAACAGAAGTTTACGTTTTTTCTTGTTTTTGTGTGAAGTAGGTGGTAACTGCATCAAAAAACACCCTCTATAATTAAAATGATGAAATATGAAAAATCTCTTTTTTAACATAATTTTGAAGACACTGCCGTATGCTATTTTATTTAATAGGACTAAATTTTCATTAACATTCACTGCTCAACACGCATCGACCAGCATCGTTCAGCAAATATCCTGGATTGCACTGGCAGCCGGCGACGCATACTGCGATGCAAACTGCAGACTCCAAAGGATTATCACCACATCTGGGCGGACAAGCGGAGCCGCATGAGGTATCCTGTCCATTTGGGCCGCATGAAGAAACTTAAAGAACATAAATATGTAAATAAATCTGCACAGAGTGATATAATATTCCCACACTCACCTGAATCCTGAGGACGTGCTAATGCCATAGCCGTAAAGGTTGCAAAAATAATGAGGAAAATAAAGCAGATATTGTTGCCCATTTTAGAAATCAGAAGTATGTAGAAATACTGTTCGGAAAGCTAAGTAATACTACAATACTTGCGGCGGTTACAGCCGCTTTTATATCTGAACTGCTTCGCGTTGCTACAAGTAGTGCGCAGTTTATGTAAATATCTAAATGAAGAGTTTATGTGTGAGCACAGTATTGACATTTGTGAGAAGTTATTCGTTCTGGCCTGTTCGATAGAGCGATACATGATTCACTTTTATTTGGTTTGTGATTAAGTTGTCACTTAGTTGTAGTTTTTGCCAATTTATGAAGTGACTATAAAAAAGTACTCATATCATCACTTAAAAACATTAGAGCATTTGAGAAGCAGCAAATACTTTCACGCATTATACAAGGAGATTTTCAAAGTAAACAGGACTTTAAGAACAAAAACAGAAAAATGTTTTTTCGTCAAAATCAATTAATTTTATTCAAAATAGTCTCGTTTTGCGTCAATACAGCTGTTTGCACGTCCAAAAGCATGTCGAACGAGTGTTTTAGCTCATTGACCGGTATGGCTGCTAGTTTGGAATATAATTAAGTTGGGTATAGTGTAGATAATTATTTTATCACATGCTTTTAGGTGTAGTAGACATCTGGTTAGACTAGCTTTTTGTTTTTTTTCAAATATACTCTCGCTTAACGACTTCGATAACTATAATTATTTAAGCTTAGAATTTTTAATTTGCTGAAAGCTGAAAATACGAACTAATATCTTAATTTATATAAACATACCAAATCACTAAGATCTTCACACACGTATACGAACTTGGTACTTAGTAAGATTTGTCAGCTAATTTCTAAAATTGGAAAAATTATCCTCTAACGATTTTTGCTGGTTTGTCATTTTTGTTACTTCTGCGGAAGTTTAGTTTGAAGTGCCACAAAGTATTTGGAAACTGTTCCAAAATCTTCCGTGTCTCAGAAACTCGATTAACTTTAGAGAATTTTTTTTAAAGAGATGTTATATTAAAACAAGTAAGCAAAAGCTAAGTTCGCGAGCAAACGAACATTTTGTGTTCTTGTAACTTGCAAGAATCAACGTCAAGGAAATAGTACAAAGTCTAAAACCAATCATATAGAGTAATGCCAACTGTAAAATATATTTATTTTAAGCACACAGAGATTAAAATTCCCAGTGAGATAACTCACAAGTTGGAGGATATATGCGATACAAAGTCACCTCGAAGTTCGAAAATCTGTATATTAAGTATAAGGGGGCTAAGGGAAGTCAACCCATTTTTGACATGCAGACAAACCATTATAAGAGGGAGATTATTCTTGTTCCCTAAACTGAAGAGGCCCATGAAAGAACGACGTTACGCTTCTCTTGACGAGATAAAGACGGCATCGAAGGAGAAGCTGAAGGAGATAAAAAAAAAATCATTTTTTGAAGTGCTTCGAAGATCGGAAAAACCGTTGGCACAAGTGTATAATATCTCATGGGAATTACTTTGAAGGGGACAAAATAGATATTTATGAATAAATAAATAATTTTTGAAAAAAAAACACAAAATTCGCTATACTTTTGGAACACACCTCGTATATATGCTTCTAAAAACATGTTCGAGTCAAATATCTAGAGCTAATTGGAATTATTGTGGAGTTTTCCAAGCCTAGTAGACGACTAAAAAAGCAAGCATCTCATTTTACACACACCAATTCCCTTGATATGAGCCTTCTCACAATACGTAGACAAAATTTGTTGCTTAGTAAGCGAGTATCAGCGAATTGCTAAAAATGTGAATATTTTTGCCTAACGATTTTTACCATTGAAAGGTAATCTCTTGCTGAAACTTTTCCCAAAGAAGTTATTATCATGGAATCAATAATGTTAATACACACACAAAATATTTGGAAAGAGTCCGAAGAACCACTGTCTCTCAGAAACCTGAATGTCATATTCACGATTTTTGTGGTTAAATAAATAAATAAAATATGCAGATTTAAGTATATAGTATTTGAATATATTTCAGTAGTCAATGATAATCGCCTGAACGCTGCGGTAGTCAATAATTCATTTACAGAAATTTTCATATGTCGTTCTCTGAGAGGTCCTCGGAAAATGATGTTTTGGTATAAGAAAGATTTGAGCGTAAAATTATTTTATATTGAAAAATAAAAAGAGAATTATTATAACTATAGATGAGTACAAGTAATGACCGAAAGACTAGCGAAAATTTGATTTTTAATAAAAATGGAGACTTCTCAAGAACAGTCTATTTTCCCCTAAAACAATTACACTTTGAGTGGCTTAAAAGTCCAGATTATTATCGAAATCCCTTTTTTTTTCGAATATCACCTTACAAACGCGGTCTTGTTGGAAAAAATAGTCTTCCGCAACAACATCCAACACGCAACATCAGACAAGTAATTCATTAATCATGATAGAGCTAAGTGTTTCCCATTGACCGGCCTTCTTTTTTAAGAAATATGAACTAATGATTCCTTCTGTCCACAGATCACACGAAGTTGTGATTGCAGGATATAATGGCTTCTCAACAATGCCTTGTTGATTCACATTGCTCCTGAATCGACAATTTTGTTTATTAAAGGATCCCTTCAACCAAAAGTAAACTGAACAAAACTTTCTTATGAAAATCGGGATCGGTGCTCATCTCGTTTCAATTTTAAGTTGACTTCGGCAACTTAATTCGATTTTCATTACTTTATTTGAAATATGAAGTCGTATGCAATCTCTTTAAGAAAGTATTATAAATCATGAATATAGCTTTTTTTTAACAAAAATTTCGCATAATTAAAAAAGCGAAATTTCGGTTAACATTGACTTCTCGTCACACAAGCGCCAGCATCGTTCAGCAGATATCCGAAATTGCACTGGCAGCCGACGACGCACTGTGCCGAGCAAATTATGCCCAACAGGGGATTATCGCTGCACTTAGCCGGGCAAGCAATGCCGCAAGTGGTAAATTGTGCATTTGGGCCACATGAAGTGCCTTAAATTATATAAATGTTTATATAAATCGACGCAGATTGATATATAGTCATACACTCACCCGAACGCTGCGGTCGTGCTATCACCATAGCCGTTAAGTATGAAAAAGTTATTAGTAAAATAAAGCAGATTTTGTTGCACATCTTAGAAATCAGAAGTAAATAGAAATCCCGTTAGAAAAGCTTAGTAATACTATATTTACTTCGGTGTTGAGAGGCTCTTTTATACTGGCGTCTTGTGAAAACCACTAATTGCATCGAGTAGCTGTAAGTGATGCATCTTAATTAATTGTTAATATGTGAGCACGATATTGACATTAGTGAGAAGTTAATCGTTCTGGGTAATTAGATACGACAATGTATGTTTAACTTTCATTATTTATACCCTGAACAGCGTATATTAAGTCGTTTGCGATGTATGTAACACGCAGCAGGGAACATCGGAGATCCTATAAAATAAATATGCAAATATGAATAGCGTGACAAGCTGAGTCGATTAAGTCATGCCAGTATGTCTGTATGTCCGCAAGTCTGCTTGTACGAGAATTAGTCTTTTAACTGCTCGTTTGTCGCTAACGCCAATATCGGAAAATTAAACAAAATGAATTAAGATTATATATGGGAAACTTTCCCATTTGACGAGATATCTTCACGAAATATGGTATGGTTTATTATCTTATTCAGTTTGGATAACTATTGCCGGATTAATATACTTCCAAGGAATCTTTTATATTTGTAAAGGGTATTACTAAAGCCTCTATGCAACTTAAGTTAACTTTCTTTCTTGTTTTTTCATATAATTCTCATTTAGCTGTATTTTTCGCCGGCTGTAAGTTAGTACTCATGCACTTGTTAATAACTCTAGCACCAAGAAATTAATATTCGAACCTATAAATTAAAGGACGAGTCAAAATTTTGATTCTCAGATAGTAGCCATTTTCAAAAAAATATTGAGTTATTCTGAAAAAGATTTCAAAGTAACATAAAAAACTAAAAATATTACCTAAAACCTTTTTCATTTTATCATTGCCTGACAAATACATCTACGAAGGTCAGATTCAAATTTCAAGTTGATCGGTTTAGCTTTTCGGATAATTTTTTCTCATTGACTTTGAAAACACCGTTTCGAGAGAACACAGAAATTTCCAATTCAATGGGGAATGTTCATTATTATTCAAAAGAATATTCTTTGGCATTTATTTTTTGCAGATCATCTCTTTCAACTGTTGGCCATGGCTTAGTCTCAGATGGTCTGTCCATTGAATTCAATTTTCGCTGACTCATTCGAGCCATTTCGACTGGCTAATGACACTTGTGATGTTTTCCTTCAAGACCTAAATCGAAGAGGGATTGTCCGCATAGGCTGTAGACTTTACATATCTCCACAGAAAAAACTCTAACGGCATGATATCACACGATCGTGGTGGCCAATCGATCGGCTCAGAACGTGAAATTTTCTGCTCACCGTCTACCGATGATTCCACCTTCCAAAAACCATATCAAACCGTTGTTTTTTCTGATTAAAATGCCAGTTCTTGAATCTCTTCAAGTTGCTATTTGTCCTAAATGCGGCAAATTTGTTTACGTACCCGTTTGAACTAGAAATGTGCCTCATCGCTGATCAAAATTTGGCTCGAAAGAGCGAGCGGCTTCAGTTCTTGCACGAGCTATATTCGGTCCAATATAATCCAACTGTGAGTGCTGAGTCTCCAGATGTGTGATTGTGTAGCGAATACGTCTCTCAATAAGTCGATTATGTTGATCATAATTTGGGTGAAGCGTGAGTTACATACTGTAATATTCACCCTATTAATTTTTACATTACTTTTTGTACCTAACTTTTATCACTCCTTTCAAGTCATTAATTTCTTTAATATAACTTCATAATACCCTCTAGAACTAAATACTCTCATTTTTTAATTTATTTACGTTTGTATATTTCTATTCTTATTCATTACTCATATTCCTCATAGGAGGAAGACCTAAATTGGATAATACTGTTCCAATTTTGGAAATTCTTAATATATACAGTATGCGACAAAACTATGTATACCCCAGCACATTTTATATTGTTCATGGAATATTTTTTTCAAAAGTTCAACAATTAAAAATTTGTACATACGGTAAGTGCACACTGTAAGTTGACAAATAATAACGGTATGATATTTACCGTTAACTTTTATTTTGCTTGCAGAATGTGCACTTGTTGATGATCAGTTGAACTTTGCAGGCGACAAAATTATGTATACCGTGGYARTATTTGTGCGTAGTGCTTCTTTGWGTAAATAGTTTTTRCRAATATTTAGAAATAAACTCGACAAAGRTAAAATTTCGTGATTTTATACTCGATAAAAGTGTTTGGGTAAATAATATAAAGATTTTATTTAGTGAAATGCCAAGATCTGCAGAAATAAGCGTTGACCTGCGAAAATTGATTTTCATGATCATTTAGATGGAATGGGATACGGAAAAATTGTAAACAAATATTCTAAAAGCAAGGCCACAATCCAAAAAGTGATAAAAAATCACCAAAAAAAATGGTGGGCTGGCGAGTGCTTCAAGATCAGGCCGCCCTAGAGTAACTATAGTGCGCGAAGAGACAAAAATAATCAGAGAAGTGAAAAAAGATCCGACTGTATCAGCCAAATTTATTCTACAGAGCCTTCAAATACATAGATGTTTCCGACGAGACCCGAGAAGACGGGTATTCAAGCCACTGCAAGATTAAAAAACCGTTTATCAGCAAGAAAAATTTAAAGGCACGATTGGAGTTTGCAAAAAGTATTAGAAACTGCCACCAAATTTTTGGAAAAAAGTAATTTAGAGTGGTGAAAGCAAATTTGAATTTAAAAATACTAAAGAACGGCAAAAAGTTTGGCGAAAGAGCCACGAGAAGCTTTAGAGTAAATGCATTCAAATGACCATAAAGTTAAAGGCGGAGATGTATTGATTTAGGTTGTTTTAGCTGCAGTGGTCTCTCAAATCTCGTAATAATCGAAGGTAAAATGAGAGTCTTATGCTCAAATGTTAAGTACCAATTTGGAGCCAGCTACGCAAAAAATGGGCATACAGGATAACTTCATATACCAGCAGGACAACGGCCCCAAACATACAAGTCGGGTTGCAAAAGAATACTTCGAACAAAAATCGATAGAACTCCTACCATGGCCTGATCAAAGCCCCGACTTAAACCCCATTGAGCACATATGGCAATATTTGGATGACAAACTTGACCGATATTCTTGCCGCTCAAATAAAGTCGAGATTTTTAATAAATTGAAATACTCCTAGGAAAATATACCTCGATCACTTCTTAAAAACTTGGTTGACAGCATGCCGCGACGTTTATTGGCAGTAATTAATGCTAAGGGTGGCAACACTAAATATTGAAGCTCTAGTGTGAAGGTAACCTCAAAATGTATTCGGATATACATACTTTTGTCGTTGCTAAGAATTTCTTTTTTTCAGATTACTGCGTATTTTGCAGTCACTAGCACTAAAATGCAGAAAATTTATTTAATTTTTTGTATGTAGTATACTCATAAGCAAAAACAAAAACCGTGCAAAAAAATAAACTTCACTTTTCAAAAGATATGATAATTTTCTTTTCAACTTTCATGGGCTATACATAGTTTTGTCGCATAGTGTATATTGGTAAAATGTAAAATCGTGTTTGATTTATTCAATATTATAACTCGCGCGAAACACATTCTTTACAGAACGTGAATTTTCGGAATAAAGTTCAATGATTTGTAAAGGTTGTTCGAACAACGTTCCAAAAATAAACTATTGAAAAAAGTACATATGGATCACCCGTTATATACAAACAACACCCGACTTTTTGAAATTCAAAAGTGAACATCACACCTTACCATTCATTCCAAAACATTCTGCTTATCGGCTTCGATATGAATGATATTTCTGATTCATTGGATTAGGGTTTCTTGTAAAATATTTATCTAATAGAAGAAACGAGATAGTTCTCAGATAATACTCGCTGAAGTGGTGTTCGAAAGAAAAATTCGACGTAAAGAAATACTAACAGTGGTTCCTAAGTATTATTTAGGATGCTTCATTTCATAGAAACTAATTTGATTACTTAATGTCTCTTAAATAAAAGTCGAGCAATGATAACAATAATGAGATATCAAAACTGTGACTTTAAACACGTAAAATTTATATTCGAAACGAGTTTCGAACCATTTTAGCTTCCTAAAATTATGGTCGTGAATATATTAAAGCTCGAATATACATATGTATATACAGTGGACCAATAAAATTTACATACACCTAGTTTTATTAAATTACAACACATTTTTTGGTTTTAAAACTAAGGTTTATTGTCGTTTTTTTTTATCTATTTCAAAATATGTATATTTAGCATATATATTGGCTTATCAAAATTTTTATTTTTACACAAATGAAAAAAATACAGGTACAAAAACTTAAAATGAGCTTAATTCGTATCAATAAAGTTTACGTACATTATTTAAACTAACANAGTGCGTATTTGATGACCAGATTTTCAATTTTTTTAATACTCACAATATGTATAAATTTTTTAAGAAAAAAAGGTTCAATAAAATATTACTGAGAAAATTTTATTCAATGATTTCGATATTCACTTTGGTTGTTCTTATTATTTCGAACACGTCTGTACATCTACATACAACATCACAACAAAAGCGGCAAAAACTGCAAATAACACTAAAACTGAAAATAACAAAAAAATTAAAATGACAAAACAAGATGGGAAAATCTAGAGCAAAGAAGGTGTTTTCTCGCTACAAAAGTGCGTACAGTGCGCCAATGAATACAACAAAAACAACGACAATAACAAGAGCTTTCAGTTGTCAAGTCAGCGAGCAGCTGATAGCAGACAACGACGACAACATATTTGTTGCCAAACAAAACAATAATAATAACAGCAGTGAACGAGTTCACACACACACACTGACATACATACATATGTTATTCTTTATGTTTATACAAGTGAAGCGCAAAGCGACACAATGAATGCGAACAAATATGGGCAGGCGAGAATAACAACAAAATACCAGAAGATAGTAAACAAAAAAACATCAAAAACCCGAAAATAGAATACTTTTCCCGAGTACAAAAGGTGCCATGCCAGAACTTTTTTGGGACATTTTGTATGGTGGCTGTATACCATAGGGACTCATACTGACCAATTTCTGCGGAGATTGCACAATTATTTTAGGCAATAACTTAATGCAAATTTCGCGAAGATATCTTGTAAAAATAAAAAGTTTTCTGTAGAAGCAGTTTATTCCAATCGATCAGTTCGCATTGCAGCTATATGGTATGGTGATTCGAACTGAACAATTTCTTCGAAGATTGCACTACTGCTTTGGGCAATTATCACGGCAAAATTTCATGAATATATTTTGTCAAACAAAAAACAAAAAAATGTTCATGCAAGGCTTTGATTTTCATCGGTCGGTTTGTATGGCAGTTATATGCTATGGTGGTCCGATATCGGTGGTCCTGAAGTACTATCAGCGTTTTGGGAAGAAAAATATGTGTGGCGAATTTCAGATCGATATCTCAAACGTTGAGCAACTATTTCTCGTATATACAGTGTTAAATCGACGCAGCTCGTCATGGTGATCTTTCAGAGAATTATATATATTTGATAAGGTATCCAACATTTCGTTCAATGTGGAATTTCGTGATAAAATTTATACAAGTCACCTTGTTCAGGGTATGAAAAATGATAACACCAACTGGTCATGCTTTCATTGGCACAAGCAATGTGCGCGGCTATAATTGATGGAGTGCGACAATTTTGTTTGTGTTATTTTTGTTTATACACTATATATAACTATGTATGCATATCACTTACAAGCACACCTGTCTGTTCATATCTCTGTAAAAGTGTCTGTCTGTGTACACTTCCTATGGCTTCTTTACTCTTAATTTCCCACAGTCTTTTACGACACCGTCATTCTCTCTAATTTTTCTACTTTTTCTACATTGCATTTCCTGATTGCTCATGGCACACACATACCGACACGCGCTTACATATGTATTTGTTGTTTTTGCAGATCATTCCATTTTAATTGCTTTTGGTAGCGCCATCAATTTGAATGAACATGTCGCAGTCTATCATTTCGTGTTGAGCATTTATGTGGGTTCGCGTATGTTCAGTGTGTTTACAACGCATACACACACGCACACACATACGTTTATATTAGAAATACGCACACATGCAAGCGAAATCGTTAGCACGCCATGCACTTATGGAATATATGGTCGCTACTCATCATCGGCCAATGTTGGAATCTCTGCGCAGTCATCACTCTAGTTGATGCGGGTAAGTAAATTAATATTATTTGCGTGTAATAACTGAGCTTTCTGAGGGTTAAGTAAATTGCAAAAGTATTCAAGGTGAAAATATGGAAAAATCGTATATTTGCATTAGTCGCCTAATATGACTGAAAGTAATGGGAGTCAAGCCACATGACTACCGAAACTTATATAAATAGTGATTGATGAGCTGCAGTAAGCATAATGTGTTTAAAAATTATTGCCAGATAAAAAATATTATTTATTTAGTTTAGAAACCACTTTTTCACTTTAAGAACCAATGTAAAAAGTTCAACGTACTTCCGAATAGTCTTAATGTAAAGCATTACTGTACTAGTAGTACCTATACTTTCTTGTACCCGCAGACGTCAATTGATCTATGCAACCATCAGTATTTGCACCAATTTTCCTATATTCTCGGTAGAGGTCAAATCCAATATCACAGCAAGTAATCAACAATCCTTAAATTTCAAACACATTGTTTTGGGAGAGATTCCTCTTTACTTGAACTGTGCTCTCATGTCAAGTATTTTATATGTTAAAGAGGTGTGCGATAAAATTGCTTAACTATTTAATACTCCTTCTCGATTGGGTTATGCCCGTTAATATGATTTATATCGTTTACTTATTCGATTCGATAGGCACTAAGGTCACGTTATTTTTGTCCTCGCGACCACTTTGAAAACGTTGAAACCACTCGTGCACTCTGCTAAAGTTTCATTAATTAAAAGTTTTACCAATTTCGCACCGATAACATAAACATATTGACAATAGCTTCACTTCCAATCAATGAAATTTCATGAAATTCTCACTGACAATCGATAAAGATAGCAGATTCTAACGCACCAGTCAACATATAGATAGCGTCACCAGGGGGGCGCTAGATTCAAAAAGTTCTGTTTACTCACGTACGTACGGAACGTTCCTTGTATTCATCAAATACTTTATTACTGGTGACGAATCATGGGTTTCTGAATATGACGTCGAAATTATCTATTAATGACGAATGACGCTTCAAAAATGATCCGACACTGAAAAACAAAAAAATTGCTGAAACATGGAATGCCATTCAAAGCAAAGCTTACAGCACGTGTATGGAACATATTATATAATAAATAAATTTGTGTTAAAATTGGTGAACATTTTTATATTTTATGTAGAGATCCAATAGAACGAGATGGCATATGGTAGAATTATTCAGTTAGAAAACTTCCATTAGCTTCAGAAGTTAGTGGGTTATCGAGCATAAATTTTAATCGAGTTTTTTAAGAATAATTTGTATTTGGTGTGCAGACGCGCCTACTACCGCAAAACAGCTCTTTTTTCCTGTCAATATCAAAAAAACGCTTTTTAGCTTCTACTTCGCAGCAGACGTGAGTTTATCAAGCAGTAAGTGGCTGCAGGTTTACCAGACCCTATTCGAAAGAGTTTTCTGATTATCAGACATATCCGCGCAAAACTTGAATTCTACAACACTAAAGAAAAAATAAAATAAATAAAAGAGAGCAAGAAGTTAGGTGACGAAGGGAATATAACTATTCGCTGTTCAATTGCTGTTTCATTTATGCCAGTGCTTTGTACCAGTTGTTTGTTCGATACGATATTTTCTAAGTACTTAAATAATTATTCGTTATTACTCGTTACATAACAAAAAATTAGAAAGACCAGAGTTAAGTTGCATATATCCTCTTCAACTTGGTTTCTTTTTTTTTTTTTAGGGGATATTACAAAAAGATAACAAGTGTGATTCCTGAGCCGCTATATTGATGAACGATTCTAAAATATGTCTTGTGTATTATACCAAATCCTATAATAATAATACATTTCAGGAGATACGAGGTGTGTTCAAAAAGTATCGCGAATTTTGAATTTTCGCGGGTTACGTACTGTCTCTTATACACATCTAGATGTGTATAAGAGACAGGAGCTACTATATTGATGAACGATTCTAAAATATGTCTTGTGTATTATACCAAATCCTATAATAATAATACATTTCAGGAGATACGAGGTGTGTTCAAAAAGTATCGCGAATTTTGAATGTTCGCGGGTTACATATATTCGAATTTCGAATTTTTTTGGCGTTATGTTGGTACTCATGTCTCTCACTTATGCCGACAAGCTCGGCCATTTTGAATGTTCATTTAATTGTAGACAGCTGCTTTGCTGCACGTGTTTGGATCGTCTTCGATTTTTACCTATTCAAAAAAATTATTCAAAGAACCTGTATCAAATTTTGTGTGAAAAACGAAATTAAGTGCGCGGATGCATACCGGATATTGACTGTGGCATACGGAGGAGCTACCTTGGACCGAAACAACGTTTATCGGTGGTACAAAATGTTCTCAAAAGGCCGAGAAGATGTGACAAAAATTGGCTTTTGCACCACGATAACGCCCCTGCTCACACATCGTTGTTTGGGCGCGACTTTTTGGCCAAAAACAACACACTAATGATGCCGCAGCCACCGTATTCCCCAGATCTGACCCCCTCTGACTTTTTCTTGTTTCCTAAACTGAAGAGGCCCATGAAAGGACGACGTTACGCTTCTCTTGACGAGATAAARACGGCATCGAAGGAGGAGCTGAAGAAGATAAAAAAAATGGTTTTTTGAAGTGCTTCAAAGATCGGAAAAACCGTTGGCACAAGTGTATAATATCTCATGGGGATTACTTTGAAGAGGACAAAATAGATATTCATGAATAAGTAAATATTTTTTGAAAAAAACACAAAATTCGCGATACTTTTTGAACACACCTCGTACAGCAGAAATAAATGTAATGATAGGACAGTAACCACAGCTAGTAGGAGATGATAAGTAATAACAATTTTGGTCTAGCTTAAATATATAACGCACTGAGAAGGTTTTTCTGAATAAGCTCCACTTAAAATCCAAATTCTGGGAATTACAAAATGACAATTTTTTATGGAAGTAAGATAGCACAGCGGCGATACTAACCTTAAATTCATTAACGGTGCATTCATGGCTGGTCGAAGAGTGTCTAACATCGCTATCATCCCTCAGTAAGGCTAGTCTCTCTCTAGTCGTGAGACTTTTAACAAGCCATTGCCCTCTTGGCGTTTACGTAGTAAGGCTCAGAATCCTTTCAGACGCCTTCTGTAGAAGCGGTATGGAATAAAATGAGGTGGAAACAACTCAACATTCACTTCTTGACTATCCCGCATTTGGGAGGTCAAGACTTATATACTTGGGAGCGCATATCTTCGAACATCCATGCAAATTTGTATTGGCGTCTAAGCGTTTTGCTAATTTATAGTTCAAACACAGGAGTTCTTCTTTTCTACGGCATCACAAAGGATTACATATATTAGTCCGGGTGCGATCTTTGGTCAGCCATCTAACCTAAACTAATCTATAGATGTCAGATTCGCTCTAATACAGCTATAGAACAGCTCTATTCGATTGAAAAGGCTCAACAAAAAGATAGATAAAGCTCTGGAAATAGGAAAAAACTTCCAACAGAAGTAATTTCTGTTTCTTCAAAATACAAGTAGCAGTGAAACCTTGAAGTATTATATTATATATTATGTCTAAAGAAGCAAAGCATTTTCCGGGGAAAGTTGCAACCCACTGCATGTAAAGACTGTTTTGCTTGCTATGCCACCACAATATTGGAGAAAATATAACCAAAATTCATATAATTTTTAGGTATTTTAAACACCATCTTAGGAGTTCCCAGCGAGTGTGTGCATCAGAACAGCGTGTGGCCGTGTAAACTGTCTTTCTCCTGTTGGCTGCAAGGCGGTCGCCATGCAAAAGGCTGTGGCGCCAACAAATGGTTATTTTCCTGCTGCATCGGCGGTAGTGGCAACACCAATACGGCGAACAATGTGGTCAATGCAGCAGTAGCGGTACAGTATGGCCTCTACCATGGAAACAACGATCAAACACCAACTGGCAATCTCGTAGGCAACACGCTCAACGATTACAAGCGCCTGGCGGCTAGTGGATCCAGTGGCACAGGTGTTAGTAGCAGTGGTGGTGGCGGTGGTGTGCTGCCCAAGCGCGTAATGCTGAAGCGACGCAATGAGAATGAYGTGTTCCTGAAGGTTGGTTGGTTGAAGGTTTGCTCTCATTTTGCTTTAACGCCTTCACTTGCAGCCCGAATGCGGTTTGCCACGCGCCGCACAACGTACACTACAGAAGCGCATCATCGGCGGCAGGACGGCGAATTTCGCCGAATATCCTTGGCAAGCGCATATACGCATAGCGGAGTTTCAGTGTGGCGGTGTCTTGGTCTCGCGCAATATTGTCGCGACGGCGGCACATTGCATCCAACAAGCGCGTCTGCCGGATATATCTGTCTTTCTAGGTGAATTGGATACACAGAATTTGGGGCATATACATGAACCGTTGCCGGTGGAGAAGCATAAAGTCATACAGAAGATTGTGCATCCGCGTTTTCAGTTTCGCATGACGCAGCCGGATCGCTTCGATGTGGCGCTACTCAAGCTCGCCAAACCGACGGGGTTTAGGTAGGTGATGATTTTTAGGGAATATATGCCGGAGTATTTCGTAGAAACATTCAAAACAAATATTAATTTATATTATTTTCTAATTTTCAGCGATCATATTCTTCCTATCTGCTTGCCACAGTTTCCCATCACTTTAATCGGCCGTAAGGGCTTGATCGCCGGTTGGGGCAAAACAGAGGCCAGCATGGGTCACACGGGCACTAATATGTTGCAAGTGGCAACTGTGCCAATCATCAGTAAGTCACTACGAACTAACTTTTATAGCAAAAAATTCTATATTTACATATTTTTTGCCTCAGCAACCTTCGATTGCATACGCTGGCACGAGAGTAAGCGTATCAATGTGGAACTTTATAGTGAAATGTTTTGTGCGGGACACTCGGACGGGCATCAGGATGCATGTTTGGGTAAGTGGGAATCCACTAAAAAAATACAAAAAACGACTGAGAAGAGTTGGTAGAAATTATGAATATAAAAACATATGGACTTTTGCAAGCGTACCCATGTTGGCCAAGCAAAAAAACACGGTCTTATTGACAAATCTGTTATAATAATACAACAAGTGTTGATAGTAATACACAATATACTGAAAATAGCGACCACTTACTAAATTACTCATGATCAGAAGCCGGTTGCTATGCATAATGTATCGATATACGATGGGCATTTAAGGAGGGTCGATTCCGGACTTCTTTCGATTCAGGATTTCTAATAGTGCGGAAAAGTTGGCTTAATACTTCCTGATTCCAATGCAACTTTTTGTTTTGCGATCGGATTGCATCTTCAACCCCAACTCCGGCCTTGGAATTTCGGAAATTCGCCTAAAATCGTGAAATTGTCTACCTAGCGCCTGAAATACGCATCTCATGGCAAAATGTATAAAACAAAATTTATTTGTCACGTCATTTGCTACCGAAATGGTATTTGATCATGGCCGTAGGACGAACCCGAGTGCTATCACTTATATTCTCTCAACAGAATACAGAACTCAAAATGTCTATCTAAATTTAAATTTAGACAGAAATGTCCTGTGTTTTGCATATATCCGGAAGTACTAAGTCAATTTTCCGCACTATTAGAAATCCCGAATCGAAAAAAGTCCGGAATCGATCCACCCTAATGGGCATGGTTATAGTCGCCATACATAATAGGAGTATAGAAATTTCTAATAACTGATGCAAAACCAGCACAATATTCTCTATTTGCTGACAGTTGCAATTAAAGGTTGATTTTCTTGTAAGAATTTCTTGGACAGTAGATGAGCGTTGGAATTAAAGTAGAAAAAGGTATAAAAAATAGTGTTACCAACAAAGTACTCCTCCATCACATATCGCCATGAAATTATTAGTATTTACATTTACATCAATAAATTAAACCTTTAGATGAAAAAAAACGTGGTTTAGCCAATTTTCAAGCCACTGTTAAGTATTTAAAATTTCTGTTAATGACAACATTTAATTTTAAGTGAACTTACGTGATTAAATTGCATAATTTTAGGCTATTTTTCTTTGCAATGTTTACCAACACTTTTTTATTCTGTCTCTCAGGTGACTCTGGCGGCCCGCTGATTATTAAAGAACGCGGCCGCTTCATATTGGTTGGCATCACTAGCGCCGGTTTTGGTTGCGGCGTCGATCATCAGCCGGGCATTTACCACAATATACAAATGACTGCTAAATGGATACAGGAAATGATTGTGCGACATGCCTGAGCGACGCAACTGCACGGAAACTTCAGTAAAAATATTTTATATAGAGACTTAGCGAAATTTTATTGGAAGGCATTCAGCGTTATTGTGTTGAAAGTTAAATAAATGTGAGTTAGCGTAATATAATTTTTTTTTKTTTTAATATTAGTCAAGAGGTACTTATCTTTTAGTGTTGTATATTAATTATCATTTTTTTATTAATATTTTAAGAAATTAATTTAGTTAGCAATTATAAAATATTTTTCAAGCAATGTCATAACATTTTATCATATTTATTCTCACCAAGCAAAAATACGCATACATTAAAAAATATACTATTGAAAATTGTGGTTAATTTAATTGCAAATAAAAAGTTTATATTACTTATGATAAATGTTGGTATTTATTTATTTATTTTTTTTAATTCAAATGCTCAAAAAATTTATGTTTTTGGAGGAAAAATTATAATAAGTTTATTGCTAAGATTCGAATTGGCCCTCAGTTTTAAAGATATTCAAATGCAATTTTGCACATCACCTTTTCTCCGTAAAAGGTGGTTTATTTGTTGAAGTCGTCGAATGTATGCCATTTAAACTGTTCGATAAAAATAAAGTTTTCGTATGGAAAACTATTTTCTCAAAATTTGGCTTGAAATATTATCCAAGGCAACGTTACAATCTCCAAAGAAATTGTTTAGATCGGACGACTATTTCATATAGGTCTCATATAAACTGAGCGATCAAAAAAAAGTTGTTCTATGAAGAACTTTTTTATTTGATAGGATATCTTCCCGAAATCTCACATCRATTATTTTCTCAGCCAAAGGTAAAATCTCTGAATAAATTTTTGAGATTGGACTACAATAGCAAATGGCTGCCCTACAAGTTGAACGATCAAAATAAAGTTCTTGCGGGAGAAACTTTTATATTTGATGAGATATTTCCCTGAAATCTCACATGGGTTATTTCCTAAGACAATGATGCAATCTCCGGAAAAAAATTTCAAATCGGACTACTATAGCATGTAGTTTGCCGGACAAACTCTTTGATAAAAGTAATGTTCTTGTATGGAAAACATTTTTATTTGACGACATATTTCCTCGAAATATAGCATGGACTATTTTCTGAAGCAAACGGTACAATTTCTGTGAAAATTTTTCAAATCGCACTAGTATATCATAGAGCTGACCTACAAAGTGAACGATCAAAACAAAATCCTTGTATGGAAAACTTTTTTTATTTGACAAGATATTTAAACGAAATCTTAAGTGGGCTATTTTCTAAGGCAACGGTGCAATTTCCGATTTTTTTTTTAAATTTGGACCATTATAGCATGTGGCTGCCATACAAACTGGCCGATAATAATTAAATTTTGGTACGAAAATCTTGTTTTATATATGAAGAGTAATATAATCAACGTATTTTTATTTTATTTTTTAAATTTTTTTTTTTAATTTTTTATTTTTATTATTTTTTTATTTTTTTTTTTTTTTTTTGTTTATTTGTTTTGAGATGAGGTTGTCGAAAGATGACTATGATTCCAGAGCAAGCTTATAATATACATATATGGAAAAAATATAAAGCAGGAATAAAGGGCATGATCTTGGGCAGAAATATTTAGTAGTATTAGTAAACATTTTGAATAGCACAGAAAAAATATTTATAAAAGAAGAAAGAATCGACCAACACCTCTTCTATATAAACATATGGTACATCTACAATAAATTTTAGTCTTACAGCACTGCTCTCACTGTCTGCTCTACTTTTGTTTTCAATTAAGAGTCAAAGAGAAGTTGTAGCAAAACGAAAACGAATATATCATTGCAACCTAATTAATAAAAAAATAATAAAAATATTTACAAGCTTAAATGGCCGACGACAGCTGCACATCTTCCAATCGAAATGTACACATTGCAATTACAACAAAACCAACACATCATTAAATTACTTAGTTGCGAGGAAATGTAGATTTGTAGGTTTCAACATGGCCATGTAGACACACATACATATATACGCTTATATAAATATTTACAGCAATTTGCAGTATCCGCTTGAAAACTTTATGTTGGTAAACAAAAATGGCACAACAACACTCGTAAAAGCGGTAATAAGAGCGAAAACATTTAAATGTGTCGGGTTTTCCCCATTTCCCTTCTTCCACATTTTTGTGGCAAGTTGCTGGATCACTTTGTTATGAAATCGTTGTGCTTTTAAAATATCTCATATGTATAAACAACATAAAACTACATCGTAGATATACCAAGCGGAGATGAGTCATGACACACAAAATTTAAATGCACGTCGGTCATAACGATGCGCAGAGGAGGTGGTACTTCAGATAAAAGAAGAAAAAAAGTTAGTTAGGCAGTTGCAGTTAAATTTTTGGTTTATATCTCCTCAATCATAAGATAAATTCAATAAAACCTGTGCTAAATTAATTTTATTCAAGAAGTTTTTAGTAATATTCACAAAAGACCAGATTAAAAATTTTATAAATCAAAAAAAAAAAAAAAAACCAAAAAAAAAAATTTTTTCTAAACCCTGTTGAAATAATTTTTTTATTCATAGCCGAAATAAGCTACAAATTGGTCATAACCCAAGATAGATGTTATTGGGAATTCAAGCTAGGGAACTGTCAGCGCAGATGACCAATCAAAGTAATCAAAATAAAAACTAAAACTCGCGCCCGCGCAGTTGCCTGATATCGATGTTTCTATATACTAAGACTTAAAAAATGTGTTTAACGCTCTTCGGTCAACTTGTGGTCAATATAATCGGCCTATATGTCACCTACACGATATATTCTCGAGATATCAAATGACTTTTTCCCAACCGTGGATCTCACGAAAAATATCGATGGTAAGGATTTAGAGACAATGTAGAGGCAATCATCAAGACTTTGACATATTTTGAAGTAAATGAAAGATTGTACTACAAAAATGTTATCGAACTGCTGGAAAATCTTCTAATATGTGCAGCAACTACAATGGCCACTCTAATGACTAAAATAAAATTGTAATTAACAAATATATTTTATTTTAGAACAATATGATTTTCTCAGTTACGGAGAACTTTTTGAAATTTCCGATTCTTTTGATTTTGAGTTTTCATTGCTTTGATTTGGCTATATATGTACGAAGTATGGTAAATTTTAGTGCTTTAGTTGTGAGTAGCACATTTTTATATAAAGTATACATACACATATGACGAAAAAGCACTCATAAATGCATTAAGAAGGACTCCAGTACAGAAACTTGAAAAAATGTGTATCAAAAATATCAAATTATTTTCGAAGCTTTTCAGTTTTTAAGCTAGTGGCAACGCGGCCGGTTAAGTTTTAACGTAAAAATGTAAGCACATTTTCTCCAAACAATTTTTTTTTATTTTTTATTTTTTATTTTTATTTTAT
>NW_017534464.1:903459-906721 GCF_001853355.1 Bactrocera latifrons
GTAAGTGTTTGTCCAATTTATTATTTGTAAAATACATTTATTATAAGAACCCTTTTGTTTTTTATTTAACATTTGTGGAATAACTTGCGCCGACCGTTTCCCCACGGCCAACCACTTATACGGAAAGAACGAGCACCGTGCTCCACTACCCGTATTATCAGTAATTTTTAAGAAAAATAAGTAACATGATCACAGCAAACAAACTGTCTTGCGCTGGCACCATCTGGTCGTCGGTAATAGTCATTAATTCCTGCCTGGCATTGGCTGTTCGCTCAATAGAAATATTGTTCTGAGTCAGAAGCTGCAACTCTAAGAATACATTATTAAGAAAAAAGAATTTCTTCTGAAATTTAATTTGTGTACTTTTGAAATGTGAATCAGAAAATGATACAAAACGCATATTGAACATTTCCATTTCGTTTTTGTTATAAATTATGGCAAAAACCCCGAAATTCGGGCCTATAGCTAGAATAGCGCCTGGAGCCATAAACGTTATTGAACTACAGAAGTCATGGAAATTAATTTTTATTAATATATAATTTATAAATATTTGCTGCTTTTTATTAGTAAAACAAAACTACAAACCTCTACATACAGAAAAATGTGTCATTATTGCATATTTTATTATACAAACAAAAGACTTAAGCGACGAACTTGTTGCTGATTTGTCAATATATACTTGGTTAGCCTATTTCACAATGTGCAAATATGCCATTTTGTTGCCTCAAATAAGCAAAGACAATTACCTGCATGTGCCAAAAGCTTCCTTGATTAAAAACGCAAAGAAGAAGAAAAAATCGTCTTGTTAACCCAATTTCTCAATAAGTCACGACGCGTGAAAACTAAACGCACTTGAGAAGAAATAACTAACCCAGCCAGTAAGAAATTTAAGTAATTCATTTCATTTATACAATTACACACTTAAACTAAACTATGCTTAGATATATGTACACATATGCAGGCATGTATGTATGTTTATATGGAAATTTGCGAGCAATTTTTGGCGCTTTGCTGTGAACTAAAAAAAAAACAAAAAAAAAAAAAAAACAAGCTAAAAGAGTGACAGTGAAGAGTGCGAGATTGCCGTTGACACAGAAATTACAGCAATAAATAAATAAATAAACGAAAAGTCAGCACGAAGATGCGTCGACAAGCGAAACTAGTACGAAGTGTCCGTGTGAAATAAAAGCAATAACAAATAGCATTCAACAACAAAGTAAAGTGCACTGCATAACAAAACCGATTGCATAATTTGGTGAGTGTGCAAGGGAGCTCAGCAAAAACTCGCGCTCACATGAGTGTATAGCTGCGCATGCGCCATTGTAGAGGTGTAAAAGTGTGTGTGTGCCCACGGAAACACCCGCAAGCTATAAAATGGCAAGTCAGCTGCACTTAGCGCGGGTTAATGCGGCAATTTATGGCGGTGCGAGCTCGTTTTCGCAGCAGAGCGGACAGTGAAAAAGGCCTATCGTCGCCCACACGCACACAACACACCAACATATGCACACACAGGTAATCCCACAATACTTTAATCGTCAATTTCAGCTGCTAAATTTTCGTTGCAGCAACAATTGTAGATCGGCATGCGTTGTTGCCCCAAATATGAATTGAAAAATTATGGCGATTTCGCCATTTGCCTAATTTTCGGCAATTTTCCAGCAGTCGGCATAAACTTGATTGCGTCTAAGTAATGACATAACACTTAGCCAAGTGATGGTTGCGTGTGAATCGCCAAAGTGCTAAGTGCCTCGCAATGCTTTTAGCCGATAATAAAGCGTGCGGCTGTCGCGCTATATTGGGCGCCACTTCTTGTGGTTAACACTTTTTTTTTTTGTTTTTTCATAACACTTGCGCTTGTGTTGGGCCCAAAATAGTAGCAGTGGCCTTCAAATGCCTAAAATTGTGCGACATATTGACATTAGGTATAACGGTATACGTACTCAAAGACATAAACTCTCTTGACACCGTCACCTGATCGAACGGGTGGGTGCGATGATTAATAATTGTTGACAAACTTGCGTTGAACTGCGTAAACTGGCGTAATCAAATTGCGGTTCTTTGACAGTTACTTGCATTGCATTAAGTACTGTTATTAAAAACAATTTTTCAATGTCATTTCCACTTATCAGGGCAACCAATATTGTGTGCTTCTGTTATTGTGAAATTATGTAGGTCAAAGCGTGGGTGCTAATTATTACTAGGTAAAAAATTCAAACTTTAGTTGGGTTGAATGTTTATTTTGCTTATACTATGATTAGCAGATTATTTGCTTGGCTGTTTGAGCAAAATTCGAAAACCCCCTTACCACTTGCGGCAGCACTTAAGCGCTCAATAGGCTTACGTTTAGGGACTCTTTTCATATTTTTGGTGGGCTTCTGAGTATTTTCTGGTTTTTATCTAAAGTAAGCACTTTTTTCTTAGCTACACAAAGTGCAATTTTTTATTTTAATGAAAACTATATATAAATAACTGTGCAAGATAATTACAGAATTTTTATAAATACTACTTACCCACTTTCCTAATTTTATGTAATCTGAAAATGGAAATAAGACATTATTATTAAGTAATATTCATAAAAAAGCGTTCAGCGCGCAACAAATACATTAACGAAGTAGATTAGGTATAAATGGTTATCTCTAGATTAGACAAAAAAAAATTGCTCATTTCGTTAAGATAAATTGTCAAATAAAAAGACTTTCCATACAAGTCATACCAGCCCAAAGTGGACAAATACAACAAATGCTCAACACCAAATACGCGCTCCTAATTATGCTACTAATTATCTGATAAATATTATAGTGAGTTAATTTCAAAATAAGTAGTAGACTGCTATACGATATGGACAAGGGCACTGAGAGCAACACTATCTTCAGTGGAGTACAGCAAGCATCGGTTTTAACCTCACTATTATGGAAACTGTATGGGGATGACCTCATAGTGTCTAAAATTCTGGATGACCAATCGGTTCAAACGCTTTGATTGCGTAAATGGTTTACACCGATGGGTTGCTTTCAGGTGTCTAGAGCTGGCTGAGCAAAAAAGTGAAGCCTTACTTAAAAGCTTCAGGAAAATTGAAGAAAATATATCGCTCACCATAGGAGAATCTGAGATAATACTAATGGACTCAAGTTCAAGGAACACTTAGAAAAGCAAATAAAATCTATAATGCGTGGAGGATGGAGTCATGTGTAGAAGTTCACGTAAGTGAGGAAAGTTTTCTGATCGCCATTCACGTGGGAGTGGCCAGAAACGATTCTTTTAC
>NW_017534464.1:907571-927389 GCF_001853355.1 Bactrocera latifrons
ATTGGCGCCACGTAGCGAAAAGAAGAAACGACTGGCGCGCTGTTGTTAACTCGGCTATAATCGCGTAAGCGGTGACTACGCCAATCAAGAAGAAGAAGAAGAATGAGCTCAGTTATATTGTATGCGGCTCCAATATTGATACAGACGCTGGACATAACAGAACAGAATGTATAGAAGATTCTGAACGCGTACTCAATCATTGCCCTCGGTTTTGAAGTAAAAGAGAAAAGCTGAAATCCACACTTGGAGATAGTCTCAGGGTTGAAAATTTGACTGCACTTATGTGCGAGCTGTCAGCGAATCGGCAGCTCTAATTATGATAAGATTGAGACATTTACGACAGATTAGGCGTCATTTAGTCCGTACAATAGAGAAGATTAAAGGTCTTCTTCCCTCCCATGAAGTAATACTTTGTCCAGTGATCTCGTGGGAGAGACATAAGATGGGAGCAAGTTAGGTTTAGTGGATTAAAGTCACGCACTCCAGCTTTCGATGCTTCCTCCTGCTATGAAACAAAATACCAGCTATATGCAATAGTGGTCCTGTAAAATTTCAGATCGATATCTTAAAAACTGAGAAACTAGTTCGCCTACATAAAAACCATTTTAGAAATATAGAGTCAGTCTAATATTTTTATTTTGAGAGCGAAGACGCTACATATGTAGCTTGCCTTTTACATTTTGACAAAAAAGCTCAAGGAAATTGTAATTAAATTCTCTGGGCATATGATATTTCATAAAAATGTATTTAAAAAATGGAGAATATGTGCTTTGAATGTGTTATAGAGTGTTAGTGAGTCCGTTCGAATGATTTTAGTAGATATTCGGAGTATGAAACGCGTTCTTGCTCGATTCGTCCCTTTAAAGCTGATTTTTTTTCAAAAAAAATACCATAAACATGTCTCTTTGAACATGCATGATCGTGCGAATTTCGATCCCACATTCATGGAGGGCATTATAATTGCCGCTGAGACATGGGTTTATGAGTTTGACATGCAAACAAGTTAACAATCAGCGTAATGGAACTCATTTATCGTCGATTGAAGACTTAGTGTTTCGAGGACGGGAAAAATCGTTTGTTAAATTGCATTACGTTCGGTATAGTTTACTTTGAAGGCAACAAAAAAATATTGATGAATTATTATGTATATCGGTTTTCTTGTTTTTTTCTTTTTAACACACGTTCCAATTTTGAGGACTAATAGCACAAATAGCGATTAGACACAATATTTGAATAGAAATACAAATATATACATTAGTGGTTTTTTTTTTTTGAAAATTATGAAATTCCGTAAAAATACCGTAAAAAAATTCCCTAAGAATTTGAGCCCTTAAGAGTTTTCATAGATGGTATGTAATAAAAAATCTATGAAAATTCCATACAGCCTTACGTAAAAAGCCGAATATCTGGAGAAGCATTAATGACAGTGATTTTGAACTTAGATAAAGTTAAATTTCCTACAACCTTGTCATGTATATTTTTTCTATAGCTCTTGTCATTTACGAGATATTTGTAAAAAAAAATGCGAATTTCATGAAAAGGGACATTTAGAGCCCTATGCCACCTCGCCGGTGTGAGTTACGACTTTGTTGTTTTTGTTTTGTAGAGTGAAAAGTTCTGAAAAATATGCCTCTAAAGTCAAAGCGAAGCCATAAAGTGTGTCTGAGCTATAGAAATTTAAATATATAAAAATCACGATTGTCCTGTATTTTCTATGGAAAATTTTTACATACCTTGGTCCAGTCCTTATTGTTAATATTGAGGGCTCAAATTTTCAGGGAATTTTTTTTTAGGGTATCTTCACGGAATTTGTCAAATATTGTGTCTAATCGCTATTTGTGCTATTATTCCTCAAAATGCGTTTATTTAAAAAAAACGGTACACTTAATAATTCATCAAATTTTTTTTGTTGCCTTCAAAGTAAACTATAACAAATGTAATACAATTTAACAAACGATTTTTCCAGTCCTCGAAACACTAATGGGATTGAAAACAATGAATGGTTCAAAAAAACAAAAAAATTAACACCCTAATATACATAAGTTTATCAAGGGACACGTTGGGTGTTGGAAAATCAATTATACTTGCAATACTGAGATGAATTTATTAATAACATATTCTTTATTTCCGTTGGTAAAAATGAATCTAGTTCCGTTACTACCGCTGCTCGGGGAACTCAGAGCCAAAAGTTGAAGTAATGAAACATTTTTGTCAGACAATTTTCTTTCAAACCCCATTCGATTAAGCATTTTTATTCAATACAATAATGCTAATGGAATTTAAACAGTTAACTTCTATCAAAAAAAGGGAATTTTTAATAACCGCAGCACAACATAATCCTACTAGTTTTCCATGATTAAATGTAGAACATCAATTTTCTAAGCAGACGCTTTATATTTATTCATTTGGAAACCCCATATAAACACAAAAATATGGGAAATGAAAAGCGGGCATATGCTTGAGCAAACGCAATAATTACGGCTTTTCCAGGCATGCATAAGCAGGTGTAAATATGACATTTTTAAGGAAGGAAATTTTTAATTGAAAATATTAAAAAAAAAAAATATAAAAAAATAAATAAATAAATAAAAAGAGAGCACAACAAACAAAAAATATTTCAGCGACAATTTGAAGCTCAGCTGTTAGTATGCTCATGGCTAGTAAACATTTTATTTTTTTTTACTTTTTTCATTTTTATTTTTCGAAAAGCCTAACAGACATGCTAGTCTACTCACGCTCTGCGTCTCCGAGACACTTGTTCGCCAGCAAACTCGCAGTCTGTCAACAGTGGGCCTCACCAATTAGCTCTTCACACTTGCCTGCTTGCTGCGTTGCTCTTTCGCATATTTGCGCCGATTTGTTTTACTTCCTTGTAACACACGTCTACATGTGTCTGTGCATGTGTGAGTTGTCGAAATTCGTACACTCTCGACCGCTGAAATGAGCTTCACAACACACACACACACACACTGATTTTTACCACATTAAAATCGATGAGTTTCCGTTGTTGGCGCTCACTTTATGTTTCTCATTAAAAAAAAAAAGCAAATAAAATGAAATTAAAAACAAGAAAAAAAATACGGTATCGCAATCGCAAAGTTTACATTTCACTTTCGATTTCGTTGGCGGTTGCGTGACTGTGCCGCACTGCGCCGGCGCAGAGGAGCGAACTGGAGGTAGGCAGTGGAGCGTGAGTGCGCAGTGCCGCGCTGTGGTGTGATGGATAAAAGTAAAATTGATATGTACCAATGCATTTACAATGCACAGCCTTGTTGTTGTTGTAACAATAAGTATGTGTGTGTGTGTGTGTGGGTGTAAGCATGTGCATTGAGATATTTATTTCACACTGGCATATTTTGTGGAAATATTCAGTGTCTCGGCGTCTCACAATTTCCCATTTCGGTTGAGATATTTTATTATTTCAAAATTGTTGTTAGCATTTCACTCTTTTTTTTTATATATATGTACATGTATGTATAAATATTTTGTGTTTTTTTATTTTTATTTTTTGTTTTTTTATGATTTTCGAGTTGCTGCCTGAGCCATCGATTCGTCTTATAGCTCGGCGCCAAACACAAACAGCAACAAATGTGCAAACTCCACACATGCTCATCAGCTGCATACGCGTGCGTAAGTGTGCGGCTGACAGCGTCATATGTGATTCGCTGTGGTATTTGGATTTAGAAACTTTGCGCGACACTGTTATTAACCGTTTTGTCTTCGACGCGCGCGGCTCGTGTAGGGACAATATTCGCGCAATGCATACGCATGCCAAAAATTATATCAAATTAAATAAAACATACGAGTGTAACGCGCATGCGTAGCGGTGATTGTGTGAAAATAGTCAGAAAAGTGTTTCAACAAGATTTGTTGGTGAAAATTTAAGCGAAATATAGCCAGTATAGTGAACTTGAGTATTATTAAATGTAAAAAAAATATGTGCACTTAAAAAAATTTTCAGTTTTTACCCTCAAGCTAATTTTCTTACCATTAAAACTTCGTGCGCTCATTTACGCTGAACTTCACGTGAAATTCCATTACAAATGCAAGTGGTGCAAGTAAATTAAGTAACAATAGCTCAGTGAAGAGTGGGCTGAAATAGTAAAAACCAAGTACGAACAGCGAAAAGCAAAACAGAAAATGAAAAACAAAAAATAAAAATCAAAAACTGTTACGAAAATAAAATAAAAKAAAGACATAAGCAACGTAAAACTCAAAAGTAAGCCGAAACAAGCCGCTAAAATATATATTCGCTTTAATAAAAAATTCATCTAAAATTCATAAATAATTCATCTAAAATTTATTTGCGTTTCTTAAAGTGATAGAAAATGCTAAGGATTTTAAAAATTCGTAGTTAATTAAATTTTCTTAAATTTCCATTTTAAAAAGTTTTTGTGTCTGTTCAAACCCTTTAGTGGTGCTTTCAAATATAAAAAAATATTCAATTGCTACTTGCAACATGTTGCGCGCTTTTATAGGCAGCATTGCCGCTAGGAAAAAATTTACACTTTTGAATGCCGTTACAATCGCGCTGCTTTTCAATATTGTATGTCACGTGTCTAGCGCAGAAAAAAATTACAACACTGTTTATAATGAAGTTATCACGCCTGATTTAAAAGACGCTATTACAAAGGAGCTGCCGAAGGAGGCGAAATTCTTCGATGAGCTCGATCGTAAGTTTTAAGAAAATATTTAGTTATTTATTAAAAATGTCTTATATAAATAACCGAAGTGTAATAGCTTAAATTATTATGGTTTTAATCAGGTTCAATAAGTTGGTTTTCTAACTCAGTAGGTGGTTTAGATAACTGCTCAAGCCAGCGATATAAACAACTACAAAGGAGAAAGAAATCACATGGAGCCAAATCTGGTGAATATGGTCGTTCATCGATGGTATTCATGGCGTTTTGGGCTTAAAATTTGGTCGCAATTGTGTCTCGATGCAATGGTGTATTTGCATTGTGTAAAATCCGTGAATTGTTCTTCCACCATTCCGGTCGCTTTCGATGAATTTTCTCACGTAAACGCTTCAATAGGCCCAAATAGAACTTCTTATTGACTGACTGATCTGTCCCTCCGGAATAAATTCATGACGCATCAAACCACGAAAAACGAAAAAAAAGAGCATCACGTTGATTTTTGAGTGGGTTTGGCGATGATTGTTGTTTTGCTTGCATGTCAAACTCATAAACCAATGTCTCGTTGGCAGTTATAATGCTCTCCATGAATGTGTAATCGGAATTCGCAAGATCAAGCATGTCCAGAGAGACCTATTTACGGTACTCTTTTTGAAAAAAAAACAGCTTTATAGGGACGAATCGAGCAGGGGTGCGGTTCATAATCAAAATATCCACCAAAACTAATCGATCGAAATAGAACCAATTTAACCGCGTCTGTGCCAATATTGTCTCTCTTCCAGGGAAGAGTGAAAACGGGGAGAATGGGGCAGGTAGGGACGGAAGGTGGTGCAAAATTAGACACCAGAATCACCTTTCGTACTCCTGCAGTGTCTAATCTCCGTGATAACAACAATTTAATAAAGCCATCTTGTTCTGCAAAAGGGATATATGTGTTTCCTACAAGGAATTGGATATATACCATACTATATATACATTAGGGTGGATTGATTTAGAGGGAGCCAAAAAAAAAAAACGTAAAAATGGCGTAAGACGCTATGGTTCTAAAACTGGTTTCGAGCCTATGATTTTTATCGCGAAGTATGGAGTGAACTAGCCAGAGCGGACATCACCCCACAATTAGATTCCGGAAAAGATGTATGCCCCTAGCTATTTGTTGATATCTAAACGATAAAAATTTTAAAGATATTGCTGAATCTCGGTGGAAGCAATCCCTGAGTTGTTCAACAAGTGGCATGAACGAATCCGGACATGCCGACAATTCAAATTAAAAAAATAATGACATAACAATTCTAGGAGGAGTGCTAACAGAGCACTTCTATATATACTATATTACTATTATAGAAACTGTCATGAGGTAGAAGAAAAAAACAATATAAAAGATTGTTTTGTCGAATGCAAAGATGTGTATACGAAATCACAACTGTAGGTGGAGGGTTTCTTGGAAGATATTGATGAGCTTCACCAGAGGCACAGGGTGGTTGAAAATAGACTTACAAAGTGAAGATGTTTTAGTCCCACTGGTTTCATGCACTGGAATGCACCTCTTAAAGATCTAGGTGCCTCGTCAGATATCCACGCTATCGACTGCCTAAACGTTTCTATAAAAAATATGTTTCAACGTCTATTTACCTGATTTGTCTACTCAATTTGTATTGAATGATAAATATTCGTTTAGGAATAAGCATTTTGGAAGACTTAGCAACTTATGTTTAAATCTATACTACATGCTTGAAAAAACCCCAAAATTTAGTCATAACAATAAGTGGTAAATATTAAGAAATTAATTCGTGTTCATGTTTTCTAACAAAATTTCACGACCTTGGATTATAAAATTTTTGTTCACACCTGACTCTAACGTTTCTTATAATTTTTTCTATACTAAAATTCATGATTCAAAAATTATTCCAATGAGTCAACACGGTCTTCAAAAAAAATTCAAAAACTTAAATCCAATGTCAAAGCGCGATAAAGGTTAATGCAGCATACATTTTGCAAAAATTGGCTGACATACATACATAATTAAATCATATATACGCATGTGAGTACGTGCAGACGAAAGCAACAAATTTGGTAAGCAGATTAATGAGAGAGAAACTTTATTCAAAATAAGCTTGCAGATAATTATAATGGCATTTCAATAATAAGACAATCAAATGGTACTTAACAATAAAAAATAACAGTAATTACTATGGTTCATGTGTGACCTTGATCTTCAATAAAAATGAAACTTATTCGCTTGCTTTTTTACAATTGTATAATCAGCTAAGCCTTATATGACTTTTGGTTGTGTTGGGCTTCGATTGGTAGCTGGTTGTGTTGTGTGCTTATACATGCATAAACGCGAGTATTACTATGTACATATACGGTAAAATTCATTACCTAAGTTATTGTCATAGGCAGCGAAGTTTCCTATATGCATCTGTGAGTATTGGGAAATTATAATCAATTGTTGGTTTTTGTTTTTCCTTCAAGGCCAGCGAATGTTTTGATATTAATATTATAAGCGGAAATTTCTTTAAACATAAAGCAAAATAGTTTTCATTTTAACATATATTACTTACCTACAGAAAACAAAAATTCCGTCTTTAGTGACCTATTTCTACCGAAGTTAATTATTTTGCTATATTATTTGAATACAATTTTTTTATTTATTTTTCCATGATTAATTTACATAGTTGTTTATATTTCTTAATCTATTTTTTGCTTAAAAATTAGAAAGCATTTAAAGATATAAGAGCGAAGCTTAATCAATTCTATTAGGTCAATATCTAATTAAAGTGCTACCTCCAATCTGTGTCCAATTGATCAATTAGTTTTGCCTGAATGAAGACGCTTTGCAAAAGCGGAAAGTAAAAAAAACTTTATCTAAAAAATATTTTAAAATTTTAATAATTTTAAGAAAAAATTAAAAACATATTTTTTCTCCAATATTTAAGAAAATAAAATTCGAAAGTTTTTTTTTTTTTTTTTTTTTTTTTTTTTTTTTTTTTTTTTTTTTTTTTTTTTTTTTTTTTTGTTTTCAGTTTCAAATATAATTATAAGCATTTTACAGTTCGTACAGGTTGATCAAAAACGTGAATTGTGAAAATCTTGCATAACCGAACATTTTGCACTCTTGTAACTCGCAGGAATCAAAGCAGAAGATATACCTTCATCTGTGGCAAGAACTTATATATAATKAGGAACACTTCTCTACCCTGCTGAATGGTAGTGAAGGCTTAAGAACAAAAGATGGTAAACCCGATTTCCAAATCGATGATGATGGAGGAGACGTTCCATTGCCCGACCATGCAGAAGTTCGAATAGCAATTACGCGTCTGAAGAACAACTAAGTAGCGGGAGCCGATGGATGGAAGAACTGATAAGGGGCATGCATGACCTTCTCCACGTCACTGTTGATTGTCGCAACTTCGCAATCGTAGATATAGCTACGTAGGCTAGGTCATGTTGTCTGTATGGATGTTCTGAGAGTATTCGCCGAGGTACCTGCCGGGGGAAGCAGCGGAAGAAGAAGACCCACACTCTGCTGTAAGGACCTAGCAAAAGGGAAAAACGACTGGCCCGCTGCTATAAACTCGACTATAACCGCCTAAGCTGTGTCTATGCCAATAAATGAAAAGAAGAAGACACACCGCTACACCAAGTATTATTCCGAATTTCAATAATACAAGGAGCATTCTAAAGTAAACAGGACTTTTTGAAACTAGTGCCCCCTGATGGCACCATCAATATATGCGTTAGAATCTGCTTGCTTTATAGATTGCCCAGTGAGAATTTTATGACATGTCATAGATTGGAAGTGCAGTTATTGCGTTTTAAGTGTCAAAATCATCGAGCAAAGAGCCAACATTAAATTTTGTTTTAAAATTATTAAAACTTTTACCGAAACGTTTCAATTGATGAAACAAGTTTATGGCGATAATGATTGCCTATCCCATAGCAGAGTGCACGAGTGGTTTCAACGTTTTCAAAGTGGTAGAGGGCGTTCCACAAGTGGGCCAATAAAAATCCGTGATCCGAAATCATCGTTGAAATTCATGGAAATGGAATTAGAAGTCTCCAAAACATCGATTTGTCGCATTCTGACCGAAGATTTGGGCGTACGAAAGATGTGTGCACGGTTTGTTCCGCACAAATTGACTGCCGATCAAAAATTGCTCAGAATACAACATTCGAAGGACGATTATTTCACCAAAAATCACATTTTAACCATTAAACACTCCTCGTATTCACCTGTTATGGCACCGTGCGACTTCTTCCTTTTCGGAAAAATTTATTTGCCCATGAAAAGAAAGCGTTATGCAAACGTAGAGGCCATTCAAAAGGCTTGTACCGGCATACTGGCGGCCATACCGGTCATCGAGCTAAAACACTCATTCGACATGCTTTTGGACCGTGCAAAAATTTGTATTGAAGCAGAATGAGGCTATTTTGAATAAAATAAATTGATTTTGCCGAAAAAACCATTTGTTTAATTTTTTTTTTTTTGCTTAAGTCCTTTTTACTTTTGCACGCACATACATAAGTGTTCGGTTAAAAGTCTACTATAGATATTAGGGTCCACATTTCCGGTATTTGCAGACTTGAACAGTTTTCGTTAGACTTTTTTTGGTCGGAAGTATACCACCTCACGGCTTTAAAGGAATTATGACAACAAAATTGTATCCCGTTATATTAATTACTTCTTGATTTGAACACTGGCAAGAGAAGGAATCAAATGGAATTTGAAATCGTCTTATATGAGAAGTAGGCGTGTTTGTAGTCCAACTTCGCCCATTTTCTCACAAAGACATGGGATTATGTAAAGAATGTAACGGCTCCCGAAATATATTATTTGACCAAAAAAGGGCGTTGCCACACCCATCTTTAAATCTTTACCCGGACTCATACTAAGGCCTTTTACACCTTCTTGGAAGTAAAATTTGTTGTCTAGTTTTTACAGCAACAGACATGGGAAGTTAGCGAGCTTATCTTACAATTTCATAATATTTGCATACTATCGGTAACAGTTCTTTCAGTATTTGTTCTCGGCGAATTTGGTTGTTGGAGCTTCTTTGGTTTAGGAGATATGCGCTTTAACTTATTAGAGGGTGGGGCCACCGATGCCCCTGTACCAAATTACAGTTTTGTATCTTTTTTTGTGCTCAGTTATGACATTTTATAAACTTTCGGTTAATCGCATTTTATGTTCGTGGTAGTGGTCCGATTACATCCATTTACAAACTTGTATTTTTTTTTACTGTGGAACGCGAATACGAAGAAGGTTTAACAAGTTATCTCAATTTTTACTCAACTTACAGCATGCACGGACAGTCAGTCGGTAACTCGGCGTGCTAAAATTGGCAATTTTTCGGATCGTATGACTGAACTACCATACAAATTGATGGATTAAAATCAAGAAACAGATATTTTATTAACCTTTTTTAAAATTCTCTTGTGAAAGGTATTACATCTTCGGCATAGCCAAAGTTAACGTTCTTAATTTTTTGGTAAAACAAATGAGAAGATCTGTCATCTCTTTTAAATGTTTGGAAAATATTATTCGAAGTAAATGATAAATATATAAGACATTTCAGAAAACTTTGAAACTCATAGAATTTTTTTCAATCGTACATATTGGATTTCTAAACAGGTTATTACTAGAGCAATGTCTGTAATTGATTTTTATGTTCTAAATACTCCTTTCTCTCCGAAAGTTGGACGCATAATATGTCTATTATCATATTTAAATGCAAATTTATTATTAATATAATATTTCAACTTATATTAAACAGTAAACAATAAGTAGTCATCTCAAGGTAATAATAAGCATTTCAAACAAACCTCAAGCTCTTCGTATCCTTTTATTTTTAACGAATTTCAATTTTCAACATCATTTCAATTAACTTAGTCCTCTGAACATAAAATATAAGCCTTCCCATACATATGAACAACCACAAGCGAATGCCGGAAACACGCTGTAATAACTGTTTTCGCACCCAAACAACGTCACATGACAAATACCCGTATTCGGGAGAAATTGCAAACAAGTTGCACAAGCAGAAAATCCACATATTTCCGATTATTTTTAAACTCACTTTTTGACTGTGGATCCATTAATTCGCCTATTATTCGATTAAAGCAACTAATATTTACGTTTTTCGTGATTTTTTTCACTTATCAAACTTTATGACTCTTATTTCATTGCGCCAACGCATGTCATAAAATCATAAATTTGACAAAAACCCAAACAAAATAAGTCGAAAGAAAATGCAACGGCTTGCCTCAACACTAAACTGGTTATAAATATTAGTTGCCAGCGCATTTTTTCAAAAAAAACAAAAAAAAAACAAACAAAAAAAAAAAAAAAGCAAACTCAACACCACACCACAACACAACAAATATGAGCACAACACGCAACAGCGTTGAAGGAAATTAGAAAAAAAAAATTGCAGAAAATAAAAATCTGGCAAGTTCAATGCCATGCAACGGTGGCAAGAGACATAAAACCAAAACGAGCCAGCGAGTTTATCGAGGAAAACCGGCGTTATAAGCGACATTATTGCAGCAACTATTGCTTGCGCATAACATTTCCAACTGCAAATCGCAACAACAACCCGCCAACAGCGGTTGAAGCTGACAAAAGGTAGTTGTGACAACTGGTAAATGCGAATGTCGGCAATAAATCGTGTTCACCGCTTACTATGCCCAACAAAACAACAAGGAGGCTATTCATTGCAACAAATAATCATTTGGCGTTGCAGTTGTCAACCGCATTTGGACACTTCTAATTTTCCGTTTCAGCTGATTCAGTGAAATAAATTAGCATGTTGTTGTTGGCATTTATATTTGTCACAAATCTTTATTGCTAATTTTTGTTTAGTCGTTTATTGAGCCGTTTGTTGCGTAGACTGGTAGGCAAGCGATGCTATTGTACGAATGCAATTTGATAAGTCAGTCGAAAACAAAATATTTAGAAAGAAATAGAACAGGAAATGTACATATATGTGACCTGGTCTACGGAAAGGGGGCTTAGGTGTCAAAAAATCAATTTCACTTTTTAGTTGATTAGGATGGAAGATGAGATGCTTTTCCACGTGATAGAATCCAAAAAGTCATAACTTGTCTGAAAGTTCCCTAAAAATGTAGAAATGTAGAGAAAGAAGAGTAAAAAGAGTAAAAAGAGAGACGATTGAAAACAAGACAACAGCAGCTGCGCGATATTAGAGTAAACGTCACTTCTTCAGTGTTAAATTTAAATTTATATCTTCGATCGAAGTGACGACGAGTACGCTAATTGTTTTGCAAATCACATAGAAAAGGTATTTCAACCTAATTGCCCAAAAAACAACTTTAAGCTGTCAATCTTACTCAACACAGCTAATGAGTCTCTCGAGTCTTTTAAGACTTCATCTTCTGAAATTAACAGATTCATAAAAGAACTTAATCCAAACAAGAAAAAAAAACGTTAACTTTGGCTGCACCCTTCAGAGGTGCATTTCTTTTATTAACTTTGTATTCAGTTTGTATGTAAGCTATATGCTATAGTAATCCGATCTGAACAACTTTTCGAAKATTAAATTTTTGCATTATATATATATATCTTATCAAATGTGAATGCTTTCCATACAAGAACTTAATTTCGATCGTTCAGTCTGTATGGCAGCTATATGTTATAGTGGTCCGATATCAGCAGTTTCGACAAATTAGTAGCTTCTTGAAGCGAAAATGACCAACCAAACCAGTGTGTCAAGTCGGGCATCGTGCAAAACATAGAAGAATAGAATTACTAACGAAATAAGAAAGAAGAGTTTCTACTGTTCAGCTATATTTCGAGTCGTAGCTCTGGCGTTTAAGTAAGGTACGGCATGAAGCCCTTTTATATAGGATTAAAAAAATTCTTTATTTAGATTTGTATAAAATATTGGAAACTTATTTAAAAAATAGACAATTTATGATTAAAATAGAAGACGTATATTTGATGAACGACAGATAAAGTCTGGTGTACCACAGGACAGTATTTTAGGTCCAACTCTATACACCAAATATACAGCAGTTCTTCAAAGAGCTAATAAAGTATTGACACTTTTTTTTGTACTTTTACACATGACAGAGTGAGCTATAACAAATGCTTATTATAGCATCAAGAATATAAGTGGAGCACACAAGTTCTGTCGATGAATAGCTAGCCAAGTGGAGTATAAATGTGAATGAATGAAAGTGTAAGCATATTACATTTTCGTTATGGAAAAAAATGTGCCGCCAGAAAAATTACGGATAATAATAACTAAGTACCTCGTCTAGATAACATATATCTAGTAAAATAAATTGCACGAATACAAGAGCTACAAACTGAAATTGGCTTTTAAATAAAAACTCCAAAAATACCGTAGACAATAAAGTGCTTTTAAACAATGCGGTCATAAAGACGATTTGGAGGTATGGCATTCAACTAAAAGAAATTTTGAAAAAAAAAAACTTTGCAAAATAAGTTAGTAGCAGAACAAAAGAGAGCTAATGACGGATATGAAATCAGCGTAACTCCATTTTTTTGTTTTTGTAAGTTAAGTGTCTAAGTCGGAGATCTTAGAGGCTAATTGGTTCATGAGATACTTATGTTCGTCCTCAAACTATAACCAAACAAGCCTCACTTTGAATTCTGTTGTTGAAGATGAAACGATATGCTAGGTTCTTATTTAAATTGTCTTTCATTAATTGTGTCAATTGGAGCAAAATTAATCATAGTTACGAACACTTTACATCGGATTTTTAAACTTTAAGGCATTTTGTTCAAAGTCGATGCTCCTCAGAACTACAAAAACTACTTTATTGATTCTTTTAAAATGTTGTGCACTGTTTAATTATATATGTAATTTACAAAGACCGCAGAGGTGTTTTACCAAATTTGTTACTCAAATAAAAATCGATTTTTTTCCTTTAAAGAGCTCCAATAAAATAAAAAGAATTTTTGATGCAACTTTCCGCGATTATGTATATGACATAGAAAATTGTATACACTAGATGCGAGCATCCCAGTAGGTGTTGAGATTCTACTGGGATGCTCGTAGAAATTAAGTGATTCAAAGCGGCAATTAACCTGAAAGTCTAATTTCATGGTAAACTTTCACTATTCTAGACTAGTCTAAAGCGTATAATGGTTAGAACGTTCTGTTCAACGTAGATCTGCTAAACATCTAAAACCAGCACCATCTGTTAGCAAGTAACAAGGTTAGCGATGTAAAAAAGGGCATAATATATAAGTATAATTATGATATGATAGGTTCATCTGGCTCCTGCCGTTGGAGGCAGCAAAAAAAAGTATTTTCCGAATATAGTACGGAAGTGATGGAAAAAATGTCTTAATCCATGATTAGGTATACGTTGACAAAATAGGAAAAAATTAAGTGTATTATATGAGCCAACTTTCTTCAATGGAAGAATCATGTTATGCAATCAATGTGATTTACTAAACATATGAATACTTATTGTAATTGTTCTAAAATTACTTTAAATCAGCAAGAATAGTTTTTACGGTTTAGAAATATGTTTGTGAGGTTCTGCGTTAATTATTAGGTTGGAGGACTACTAACAAAACTAAACTTCTTTTATTAAAATTCCTTCTGAATTGGTAATAAATCAAAAATAACTGTAATATGCTGCAAGTAGCTACGCCTATAACTTGAGAGCAACATAAGCTCAAATAAATTCTTTCCAGGAGAAAATTATGTTACGGCGAAGAAAAGTAAAAATAGAAATTACCGAAGAAAAAGATATTTATTACTTTATCATAATGACCATGCCTTTCTCCAATGTAACTGCAGATAGATAAGCACATCAAAGAAAAAGACTAGACAAATGATCACAACATACCACACATAAATACCACAAAAACCGAAAGCTAATCGACGCCGCAGGTCCGCCTAAGTCCATTTCGCTGTTGGCGAAAAAGAAAAAAGACCACCATTGACAAATTGCCGACGAAAATGGCAGTGAAGTACTGAATGTTAATTTAGTTAAAAGCAATACAAACTATACCCAATGAGAAGATGGCTTAAGTAAGGCAATTAAGAGCGGAAAAAACTTTGATGTCAGAAATAAAATGCAACAATTTAACATTTTTTCTTAATTGAAATCGAAATATGCAGATATACAGATGTAAGAAACTGATATGAAGAGTCTTAGGAAGACAATGACACGAAAAAGTTTGTTGATTGCGACGCTTGGCGAAAAGCGTGTGCACTGAGCGCTCGAATTTGAGTCTTAATATATTGACACTGCGTGTGTAATTCAATTACTTCATAAGTACTTATGTTTGTATATATATATATGTATGTATGTATGTTTGTATGTATGTATGTAGGTGAACATAAACTTCACCAAGTTCAACCGCAAAGGTGCGAGGTTACTATCTCAGCGTAAGACGTCAATTTTGCGGCGAGACAGCTTTTTCCCATGAACAGCTGTTTCGAGCAGATAGAAGCACAAAAGACTTAAGAGACAAACTTGAGTGCCCAACTCCAAGAAATCTGGCCAAAAATGAATGAGTTAACAAGGCTGTGTAAGTTTTGAGTGTAAAATTTAAGCTTTTGAGTGAAATACGGTTAAACGCGCTTCACTTGAGTGGAAAATGTGTGGAAGCAATTCATTGAAGAAATAATAAAGCGACTTTTGACTCAACCTTTCAATTATTTTCTTCACTGCTTTTTAACAAAAGCGCTTTGACTCACGGCTTTGCGGCTTACTGGCAGCGCAAATGCCGCATCTTCTTTGTGGCAAGTCACAAGCTAGCTGCCTCCTGAGCTTCGCTGATGAATGTGTTGCTTTAGTTTTGACTTGAGTTTTTCGCTGGACGGTTATTGTGGTTGGTGCGGCAGTGCGCTTGTGGCAAGTGTGGTCAACTATTGATTTTTGTAGTGGAAAATAAATCAAATTTATTAAAAAAAAAAAATAGATATAAAAAATTAAGAAAATGGAAAATAAAAATTGTTTTAATTATTTTGAATACAAAAAACTGTCATAAAAAAAATTAATAAAAGCCTAGTGTATTATGAGATATACAAAAAGGTGTTTGTGAGGCAAAAAGGATAATTTTCACAGTTTGTTGTTTAAATAAATACACAAAAATTTTGAAACCACTGAAAAAATATTTAAAACAAAAATCGAAAAAAAAATTAAAAAATAATAATTCAACCGAAGATTAAAAATTTCCCAAAAATAGTGAAAAGAAAGTTTCAGTGTAATTATACAAGTGTTGTTGTTGCCACACCACATAGCCACTTGCCGCTTTTGTAGTCATTGCCACCACTTTTGCTCTCGTTGTGCGCGTTGTTGTTGCTGCGGTGTGTATAAAATTACGTTTTAGTTCGCTTTGCTGCTCAAGTGTCGGCACAGAAAGTGAAAGTCCTCACTGCGCAGGAGTTCATATAAATTTGATTTAAAAATCAGAAACCAAAAAAAAAAATTAAGAAAAAATAAAATTAAAAAAAAAGAAGAAAAATTTTAAAAATAATACTGCTTGTGTTGGTTTGAATAATTAAAAATTGAGACAAGTTAAAAATAAAATACAAACAAATATTTTCAAATTTGCAAAATGTCAAAGTTCGCGCGCCGAAAACGCTCAGCCAAAAAGGATACTTGGCTGCGAGTGCTTGAACTGTTATTCTTTCTGAATTTACACATGCGTGGCAGTGATGCATTGGCGCAACCCAGCACTGCGCAGGAGCACGATATGCTGATACTAGACGCCTTGTCAAGGCGCAGCAGCGGCGGCGGCGGTGGCGGTTACTACAGCGAGGGTTCTGTCATGGAAATGCTGGCGAGAAGTAGTTACACGCAATGAGTTTAAAACTTTTTTTTTTTCATTTTAATATATTTTTAATTTTCTAATCAAATTTTCTGTATTAAGGATGGTAAAAAGTAATAAGTAAAAAATACTTATTCCAAAAGTTTTTCTCACATAAAAAAATGAAGTATTTTATTTAAATTTCAAAAACACGCACTATTAACAAAGATAATCTGAAATTTTTGAAAAAAAAAAAACATCTAAACTTGGCCGTTCCGACTTATTTGCGATGACCCCTCAGACAAGAGATGCGCCCGCCTTGGCAAGATAACTCCCTGAGAAAGCGCAAGTTTTATTTAAGACAAATATCCAATTTTCATTAAAAACAAACTTAAAATCTTCAGCACTTATAGCCATAATATCCAAATCCTTGATTCGGCAGTAATTGTATTATTGAAGATTAGCTAAAATCATTCCCAAAATGATTTCAAAAATGTTTTTGAACACTGCCAGCCTTGTGTGAATATAAATTTAAGTCCATTCCGAATACCCATTTCATCCGACTGTCGTAGAATGTCCGGACTTTGGTGAAGATTTTATTCTCATTTTTTTATTTCTTTAAATGAGCTTGAAAAAGATGTTTCCAATATAATAAGAATATGCAGCATGTAGTTGGAATCCCTTAAAATCTCATTCCGAGATAGAAGTTCATTGAGAGTTTTATCTACATATGTATAATTCAAAATTAATTCGTCGATTACAAAAACTGAACAGTACAAGAGTATACTCAACAATTCGTTGTTTGGACCGATTAAATTTCTTTTGTAAGCGCCGATCTGTGGATTTTGAATTTTAATGTTTTTTTTTACGAATTTAAAGCTGTCTGTTTCTTTGGCACAACTAGCTGCGCGACAGATAAATTTCGGATGTTGTAAATGACTGTTAGTGCACAACGACTTTTTATAAACTTTGTCTTTAAAAAGGATAAATATATACACAAGCTAGCAAAGTTCGTCTAAGTTAAGTTCAGTGCGAAGAATGTGCACTCTTTCAGTTTTCATAGCAACCTTAGAGATGCCTGAACCATCTTCTATATTGGCGTAGATACCGCTTACGCAATTATAGCCTGAATCAAAGAGAAAAAGAAATTTTTAAGTAATATGTACAAAAGCTAACAGTTAAGCATTCAAATTTTGTTTTAAAAAAATTGAAAATTAAAAATTAAAAGATATAATTAGCCACAAAATGTTTAATTACTTACATATTACAAAAGAAAACTATTAAAAATTTATTGACCATCACTAAAAGTCGAAAACTGCTGGCAAGCACGCAATTTATTAACTAATAATATGTATTATCACATTTCGATGAACTTTTTTATATAGGGTGCTGGGTGCTGAATATTAATTAAAAAAGTTACAAACATACATACACACATATATACATACATACATACAAGTGAAGCTAATAAAAGCGAATTAAAAAAATAGTAATAACTAACTAAAAACTAATTCTGATTTGCTTGTTTTTATGGAACTTAACGGTTCAGATAGTTTTCGGTAAGACTGAAGTACTGAAGAGCTCAAATTAGTTCTCTGTATATTTATAACTAAAAGTTGTAGATTTGAACAGCCAAATTTTTTTGGACTTAGAAATATTGTATCACCAGTGATGAAAGAAAACTACTCCCATGTTCAAGCCGGTGCTACAGGCTAGGACAAAGCGCAACACATATTTTCTTGCTATGCACCTGGCAGTACGTTTTTGTCGTGATTAACGGCGATACACTGGCAGCCCACTTGTTAAAGTTGTATGCATAAAATAAATCTACAGTGATGTTAATAACTTTTACACAATATTTATGCATTCTTCCCGACCATATATTGATGCTCCTGATAAAATAACAACTTTTTGAACCATTCGCGTGATGGAGTTCTTGTAGCCAAAAGTTCTCTCTTACAAAAATTGCAAGCGTTCACAAGAATTTTCAGTAAAAATTATTTTTGCAGTTTAATAATTGAAATTAATGTCGAAAAAGTGGAGCAGCAGAGTACAGATATTTTAATTATAAATTGAAGGGATTTCTACTTTAACCCGAAAACAGCTGATTTTTTGAATTTTTATTTTTCTCGGTAGGTATAATAAGTAGAAAAATAAAATTTACGCACAGTTATTTGAAAATTGTTGTTGTTGCCAGTTTATTGAAGCCTGACAATTATTTTTTTTAGTGATATTAATAAAAAGAGGAAGGAACTCGTTCTCATAGTGAAAGTCGCAGCGCCCGTAGACAAAATCTGAAACGTATACGAAACATATTTTAATTTGTATACATATATTCCAGCAATCGTGAAATCGTAAATTGAATCGTAAAATGGAAATATGATAATRCAAAAAAAGATGAACACGTGTAAAAAATTCCATCGCGATTCTCAATTTTTGAGCCTTGTGAGAATTTCACTAACTCAAAAAACGTGATTTTGAGAAAGATGCGTTGACGCCAGACCGTGCCGGGCCAGCGCGCTTGTCATCGGTCAACTAAACGGTCGTTAGTTTTCGTAATTTAATAGATATCTATTCAAAATTTTTAAAGCATAATCGTGAAATATGTATCTATACGAATATGCAAGAATAATAAAAAGCGATTTTTTTGATCTCGAAATGTAGAACACTCATTGAAACTTACTTTATTCCTAACTTAAAAATGTTACACTATAGTTTATAAGAGATAAGACTCTTTAAAAAGGCATCCAAACAAATATTAAATATTAAATTGGACCTAATGGGTAATATTCAGTTGGAAATTAAAAATAAAACGATTTCTTTTAAATATATTCAAAATTCGCATTCTTCCCCAAACAGCTAGACCTTTCATAACTATTATTATTTTAACATGACCTTCATCTTCTTAGTTACTATATTCGTCAGGTAATTAAGACAATAAGATTTTTCATAATAACTTCGATTTTTAAAACTGTTATGATTTGTAATTTTTTTTTTTTTGAATGTACGATTTAAGTTAAAGCTTTAAAAAGCTGAAAAATCTTCTTAATCTTTTTTTCGAAGTACTGATTCAGATTGGCTATGAAGCTACTGGGCGATCAAAGGAAGCTAATTTTTTTTTTTTTTTTCAAAATGAAATGCCGATTATTTATGTACATTAAGGCATGACAATGTATATTTTACTAAATTTATTAATTAAAGAATGCGTTTTCATAAAAACTAAATAAATATAGTTTATTCGGACCAGAAAGTCGATTTGAGGGCTATAAAGAATATAAGGTAGAAAAACCTAATGTATAACAAGTAAATAGTTTATTTTCATATAAACTCGTAGGTGAAAGCTTGTCCAGAAAAAATTTGTTAGTAATATATTCCTTAGAAATTTACATAGGCATGGGTTTATAAAAAAAAAAATTA
>NW_017534464.1:927685-929557 GCF_001853355.1 Bactrocera latifrons
ATATTTCTAACTTAATCAATTTAATTAATTCTAATTATAAATTATTATTATTTCTTCAATTAAGTTTGTAATGCCGAAAATTTTAATAACTGTTGTCTTAATTAACAATTTTAAGTATTCTGAGCGAAAGCTGAAGCAAATTCAAATTAAATGCAACCCAAATGACGCACTCTGTATAATTACAAATAGATGGTTTAGCCGTCGACATTAACATGTGCAGTATGTTTTTGCACGCGAAAGAGATTTCTTAATAAAACGTTTTCATTTTCACGCAATTTTTCATGCTTTCCTATTTCTCATAATTTTTGCGCATCAACTTTTCCCCTACACACACACACACTTACATGTCTATATCTATMTATAATTGTATGCCTCCAACTTTATGACTTTTATTTCGCTTTATGCTGATTTAATTTCTATTAACTAATTTTTTCTTCTACTTTTCTCTCGACTTTCTTGTTTTTACTTTTCAGTGATTCCGCAGTCTTGCCGCTTTCGTGGACATAAATTCGAATGCGGTCTCTCCATTTCGTGTGTGTTGGGCGGCGGCAAACCGCTTGACCTCTGCTCGGGTGGCATGATCTGGTCGTGTTGTGTGGACAAAGATCTGGACGCGGAGGACACGCACGCAAGTCAAGTCAACAATACAAGTGAGTATGATGAGGCATCTCAGCGCCCAGCCAGTAGAGAGTGGCAGCGGGTAGAAGAGTACTGCTAGAAATGAGAGCTTGCAATTGCACAACGCCGCAACAAACATTCTAAACTTAAGTGCTTAATACTCGTACAATGCTTAGAGCAATGCTATAATAGCCCATGAATTGCGCTTATGTAATTTTGCTGAATAATTTTGTTAAATAATTTTGCGCAATAAATTTAGTTCAGTTCAGTGTTGCAGCGCCGTTTCGAAAATGACAATTGTTGCAGCAAAGCAATTACTTATGCGTGTACCTATGTATGTGAATGGGGCTGTAGTAGTTCAATGTGAGCATGCATGCAACGTGCTGCACTCTTTAAGTCATTACATTGCGCATGCGCAGCCGCTTGTTTGAAGGTAGCTGGCTGTGGGTGCTGACATAGTGCAACGACTTTGGCAGGGGCGCTCAAATGGGGTTATTTGGGAAAATGAGATTGTAAAAATATTAAAAAAATTCTGAAATAAGAAATGGATTATGGAAATAAAAAAAGGATATGTTTGGAAAGTTTTGTCTAAAAAACAAAACAAATCCAAGATTCTTTGAAAAAAAAAAATAAAACTTGTTTTTTATAATTTTTTAATTTTCGAATAAGTAAGTCGATCCTCAGTTTTGAAATTTTTTTGGAATTTTGTTTTTAATTTTTAAAGCTTTTTCGTTTTTTTTTCAATTCTCAACAAAGGAAGTTAATCTTTAGTTTTGCATTTCGCTTTTGAAAATCGAATTTTTATATTATAATTTTTATACTCTCGCAACAAAGTTGCTAAAGAGAGTATTATAGTTTTGTTCACATAACGGTTGTTTGTAAGTCGTAAAACTAAAAGAGTCAGATATAGGGTTATATATACCAAAGTGATCAGGGGAGACGAGTAGAGTCGAAATCCGGATGTCTGTCTCAAGCTGTAACTTGAGTAAAAATTTAAATATCATGATGAAACTTGGTACATGTATTTCTTGGCTCCATAAGAAGCTTAAGTTCGAAGATGGGCAAAATCGGCAGACTGCCACGCCCGAAACCGAAAACCTAAAAAGTGTCATAACTAAGCTATAAATGAAGATATTAAAATGAAATTTGGCACAATTTGGAGGTAATTTCTTTGGAAAAGTTGGAGTGGCCCCGCCCCCTACTAACTTTTTTGTACATAACTCGAAAACTACTATAGCTATGTCAACCAAACTG
>NW_017534464.1:929827-936793 GCF_001853355.1 Bactrocera latifrons
CGATTATCACTTTATCATGCGAGAGTATAAAATGTTCGGTGACAACCGAACTTAGCCCTTCCTTACTTGTCATTTTCTGATTTTATTATCTCAACTTCGAATTTTGAAATTTTGGATTTGAAATTTGATTTTTAGATTTAAATTTCAATTTTATTAATTAAATTTCTAATTTTAATACCCGAACTTCGAATTTTTAATTTTTAGATTCGAATTCTGATTTCGAATTTTAATGTCTGAAATTTAAATTTTCAGATTCGAATTTTTAATTTTGAAGTTTGACTATCAATTGGACCAGATTAAATCTTGAAGATTTTTGATATTCGAAAAATGGAGTTTTGAAATTTGGAAATTTTGAAATTTGGAATTTCGAGTTTTGGGTTTTGAGTTTTTAATTTCGATTTTATATTTTCGGACTCTAATGATTGGTATATTATTAAATTAGTTTCAAAATCGAATTTTGGGTTCAATGGCTGCTTTAAATAAATTGAGGAAACAAAAGCTGTTTTATTTAATGTAATAACTTAACCTAACAGCTGAAAAAAACTAAGGAAATATGAATATATAATAATTATATGAATTATTTACTCGAAAATAAGTCTCAATTTCTTGCCTGACAAAAACCATTTTAAAACTAAAATCAAATCACAAACACAATTTAAGCACCCCTGTTCATATTGACTCCGAAATCAGCTGAGCAGCTTTTGCAATTCACCGTTAGACAGCTTAAGTGCCTAAGCTTTACTTATCTGTTTCGTTTATTTATTTGTTTGTGGCGTCTTCGGCATAGCGCCAATTCATTTTCCTTACATAAAGTTAAATGCGCATGCCACCTCCCGCTCCAAAGCAAAAAAGCGCACGAAATAAAATGCTAACAATATCAATAAATGCAAACAGCGAGCGTTTCTTATAAACAAAAGCAATGGCAGAGCGAAAAAACAACAGCGCATATATTGACGTTTTGCTCTGATAACTTCCACACATTGCTCCTCAACATGCCGTGTTTTGTTGTTATTGCTGTTGTTTATGTATTTTTTATTGTTTACAACAGCATGCCGACTCTTTCAGTTTAAATCGCGTTTTTATTTTCTTTTTCAATTACTTTTTAGTTTCGTTGCGGGCAGCGCTTGCGCATCCATTTTCCCAGCGCAATTTTCCACATTTGCTGAAGTTTCGAGCGGGTTTCGTGCTTAAGTCTTTTGTACCATGTTTTGTGGTGGTTTTTGGGCGGTTTGCTCTTTTCGTGATTTTGAGACTTGTATTGCTTCAGAAAATTAAAAACGTGCATAGTGATTAAATATGCAAACTCAATTAGAGTTTTGTTGAAAAAAAAATGTAAGAATGTAAATTTTTATTTTTTTCTTTAAAACAAGTTGCTACAAGATCGTCTTTAGCAAGAGTTTCAAAATTGAAACTATAAAATGCAAAAGCTCGCTTTCAATGCCATGAAGTTTATTGCTTACTTTGTTTGGTATCTAGTTCTTTGCTTTTGAGTTAGTTAGTGACCACTAAAGACTACAGTCTACATTGATTTTAGGGGAATTAATAATGTTTTAACTCAAATTTTTTTTTTTTTTTTTTTAATTGTATTTCTTAAGAGAATTGTTCTTCAAAGTCTCTTAAATTCGCTTATTTTTGTGAAACTATTTTTCATTATGGAACCATGGAATTGTATATCGAAAATGGGTTGGATTGAGAAGTCAACTTTTGAAAAAGAGTAGTATATCCCTCAATCTCTTAAATTTTTTAGTTTACTAATCTATCACAGTGACAAATAGGTATGTAAATTAGAGATTTAAAAAGGTCCACAACATTTTTAGTAATATAGTATATTCCAAAATAACTTATAAATAACAATAAAACTTGAATTTCTCATTTTCAATCCAACGTTTTAAATGTGAGTTTTGAGTTTTTAATTTAAATTTCGTACTTTAATTTTGAAATAAATTTTGAAAATTTTATTTGATTTGTATATCTAAAAATTTGATTTTAACATTTTGAAATCTGAAATTTGGAATTGAAATATTGCATTGGTAGCTCAAAATTTTGAATTTGCATTTTGAAATTTTAAGTTTTTAAATCGAAATCCAACTTTGTGTTTCAAAACATTGTATTTTTAATTTTTAAAGAGTATTTGAATTTGCATTTAGAATTTTTTGTTTTCACTTTGAATTTCGAACTTTAATTTTAAAAGAAATTTTATACGGAAATCTGAATTTTGTATTTGAAATTTTGATCTACAAGTTTTGAATTTTAAAATTTATTTCAGTTGAGTTTTAAAGGAATTTTTATACTTTTATTTGATCTGGAAATTTGAATCTTGAATTTTAATTTTGTTCATTTTCAAAAATTAAGTTTGAAATTAAATTTTGAACTTTAATTTTGAAAGATCTCTTACTCGGTCTGTATTTTAATTTTTTGTGTTTGAAATCTCAAATTGGATTTGTAATTAAATTAAATTAAATTTGATTTTTGAAATTAATTTCAAATTTTGAATTTAAAATTTTAATGTAAAGTTGGGCTTTGAACTTGAGTAAAAATAAAGAATTTCTTTATTCTGATTTGGTTTGGAAAACTGAGCTTTGAACTTTAATTTTTGCATTTTCAAATCTAAATTTTGAAATTTAATTTTGAAAGATCTCTTACTCGGACGTCTGTATTTTAGTTTTTTGTGTCTCAACTATGATTTGCAATACTGCATTTTGAGTTCGAAGTTATAAAATTTTAATTTTGAAATTAAAATGTTCGATTGTAAATATTTCAACCAAAATATTTTCAATCAAAGTTTTAATTTTGATCTTAAAATTTAATTTTTATTCTTCTAAAGAGTTTCTAAATTTTACATTTAAAAATCTGAATTTTGAATAATAAATTACAAATTTGATTTTGAAAAAAAACTACATTCTAAACTGATTTGGATATAGATTTTTGCAATTTCGAACCTTAATTTTAAATTTGGAATTTTGAGTTCAAGGTTTTGATTTATTTTTAAAAATTAATTTTGAGATTTAATTTAAAATTTTAATGTGAAGAGTTCGAGCTTGAAGTTTGAACACATTCTATGCGAGGCACAGTAGTTGTGGAATGCAACAATGCCTGTGAAGACAATGATATCCCGTTATTTAAAAACGAGAAAACTTCATTCCTTAAAAAATGTTTTATTAAAAAAGATCTGTGGTTTCAATTATTGTTATATATAAATGTGAAAACAATTGTTTCCTTTAGAAAAAACTCTTAAATTAATTTGCTTTCTTAATAATCACAGATTTTATTCATAAAAGTTGCAAATAATAAATAAAAGTTTAGCTCTGATATTACGACCAAAAAGTTTTATTGTCAATCTCATTCCACAACTTAACTACAGTTTGAGAAGGGAAATGTAATTATACTAAAGCAAATATATTTTTCATTACAACATAACACTTTTCTCACGAATATGCATATTTTTGGAAACTGTCAATTTGGGACGCCACTGTACATTCGCACCCACCTTATTGTTGTTGTTTATGATATTTTTTACTGTCACTAATCTTGCGGTTTAATCTTTTAATTTCACTTTCCTAGTCAACGACTTTGCCATTTCCGGTAAAAAATGCGAATATATGCGTGAGTGTGCGCGCGTGTGTGTGTGGGTTGATGGGCGAGTGAACTTCAGAGTTTTCTGGGAAATTTCGCTTTTATGATGAGTTTTGGATGCATATGTAACACCACGATAGAAACAGTTATGGCAACCAAGTCTGGGTGAATGAAAAGTGAAAAACACGAAATAATAAAAAAAAGAAACGATGCTACAGAGAATGGCAGAGTGTGCGACTAAAAAGTAAAGTTCGCCTTTGCTGACGCCTTATTGAGTTTGACTTTGTCGCTGAAGTGTAAAGTTGTGACTGTGACTATGCCGGGTGGCGAACTAAAACAAAAGCAAATGAATTAAGAAAACACGAAGAAACAACAGAAAACATACAGATCTACTTACAAGTAATATATTAACCTAAATGTTTAATTTAAAATAAAATAAAAGAAACACACGCTTAAAGAGAGTAAGAGGGCGAATAATACATGCACTTTGAAATTTATGTGGAAACTATTAATTGCAGCTGAAAGTGAAATTTCTTCGAGAATATTACATTGTGCATACAGGGTGCGTGTCATTTCACTTTGTACGCATTTTTTTGGAAACCCAATTTTCGAAAAATTACACCAGGGAAGAGTTATATTATATAAAGAAAAAACAGGCCGAAATAGACACATTTCAACTAAAAATAGTTATGATAAAACTGTTACTGAACCATATTATATTTAAATATTTTGAACAGAGTCTGCCATGGAAAGCTATATCTTTAAATGCTGACTTAATAGGCCTGCTCTGAAATACAAGGTGTATAACAAAGTAAAGAGAACCTTCAAAAAAAAAAAAAAAACAGAACAAATGGTTTTTTTCTGCAAAATCAATTATTTTGTTCAAAACAGTTTCCTTCTGCTTCAATACAAATTTTTGCACGGTCCAAAAGCATGTCGAACGAGTGTTTTAGGTCGTTGGCCGGTATGGCCGCCAGTATGCCGGTGCAAGCCCTTTGAATGGCCTCAACGTCTGCATAACGCTTTCTTTTCATGGGCAAATGCATTTTTCCGAAAAGGAAGAAGTCGCACGGTGCCATAACAGGTGAATACGAGGAGTGTTTAATGATTAAAATCTGATTTTTGGTCAAACAATCGTCCGTCGAATGTTGGATTTTAAGCAATTTTTGGTCGTCAGTCAATTTGTGCCGAACAAACCGTGCACACAGCTTTCGTAAGCCCAAATGTTCGGTCAAAATGCGATAAATCGATGTATTGGAGATGTTCGATTCCATTTTCATGAATTTCAGTGATGATTTTTGATGATTCACACACCGTTTCGTTGGAATTTCCGGTGATCACGGATTTTGATTGGCCCACATGTTCATTGTCATTTATGTCTTCATGACCACTTTGAAAACGTTGAAACCACTCGTGCACTCCGCTACGGGATATGCAATCATCGCCATAAACTTGTTTCATCAATTGAAAAGTTTCAGTAAAGCAGACACTCTAGAGATATCAACGTGAACGATGAATGTATACGTTATTTAATTCATGAATATTTTGATATGAAGATATGCTCTGTGCAAAGTGGGTGCCGCGCGAGTACACTTTCGATAAAAAAACTGCGACGAGTTAATGATTGATTGCGATATTTGGAGATGTATGAAAGTGAAAAAAACCGAGTTATTTCATGCATATATGACAGTGGATGAAAAATAGGTTCATTATTTCACTCCGAAGTTCAATCGATAGTCATCCGATGAACCTGTTGCACAGCGAGAAAAAAAGCAACGGTTGTCCAGCATGGTTAAAGCGTATTATTATGTTCATGGAATAATTTTTATTGACTACCTTGAAAGAGGATCTCTGTTGATGATCCTAGCGTATAATGTTACCATTTGGCCGAAATCGCCGAAAAGCATCCGCATTTGATGAAACAGAAAGTGCTGTTTCTACACGAAATTTTAGAAGCTAGTGAAAACGAAGGCAAAAGTTTATGCATTTGGCTTAGACCTAAAAAGAATGATCGCTGAGAAGAAACTTTCGTCGAATGAATAGGTGATCGCCGAAAATGAGGCCTATTTTGAAGCAAAGGACAAATTGTACTACCAAAAACGTACTGAAGAGAGAAAACTATGTAGAATATTAAATCGAATTTATCCAAAAAAAAAAATTATTATGCTATGCTAGGCCGGTGACTTTTCTATTAACCCGTTATACACATAAAGCTTTTTAGAAAAGTAAAGTTCACGTGAAGCACTATTCAGACCATGGCCATGTTGGCAGCAAACTTTCGTGACGAAATTAGGAACCGAAGTTATAAAAAAAAAGCTCCTGAAAATATATATCTTGTCAAATAAAACAGTTTTCCAAATAAAAACTTAATTTTGATCGATCAGTTTCTATAACAGCTATATGCTATAGTGGTTCGATAACGGCGGTTCTAATAAATGAGCCGCTACTTATGAAGAGAATAACGCGGTCATAATTTGATTTGGTGAGAACTAGAACTGTAGCCTTAGCCTTAGCTTACTACAAGAAGGCGCTACAGTAGGCAAACTGAGAGTAGCAATGAAATTAGCCACATTTGTAGTGAAAATTTTAACCAGTTTTCGGATTTTCGCTAGTTTAGTCATAAAGCGGGGAGTATACCAAATTAGGTGCCGATGTATTAGAAAATATTTGTTGTTAGTAAAATTTTTGCATTAACGGTTGCGACGCTGAAACCTTAATTGGAACATATCAAGCTCTCTAGCACAATTATGAAAGTTTCAAAATGCTCGCTGATAATTACAAACGCTATAAGTATGACTTAAATTTGGTCACCAAAATAGTTATAAATGTATTTTTTCAGTTTTGGCCAATTTAAATGACCAAAATTTTATTAAAAAAGTATTCAAACCCAAATTAACGCCAAAAATTCCCATACCAAACACACAAATTTGCAGATATAAAAAGTTGCATGCAAATCCATTGTGACGCAACGTCATCGCCTACTTGCTTTCCAATCAACTTTCCGGTGCCATAATTTCTGTCACAATGGCCGCTAACCACACGCTAATTAACCTTAGCGAAGGAAGGTAAATTTTGCGCCCATTCAAGTTTTTCTTGACCTTACATAAGCAGTAATTCCACAAATATATATTTATATCTTGGAAGTTAGTTTAAGAAAAACTTTAATTTAAATATACATACATAAATATAGAGTTAGGTTTAAGACCTGAAATTAAATTCACAACTTTGATGCAAACGTGAAAATTTCTCCTTCACCAAATTTCCGCTAATTTTTTTTTTTTTTTTTTTTTTTTTTTTTTTTTTTTTTTTTTTTTTTTTTTTTTTTTTTTTTTTTTTTTTTTTTTTTTTTTTTTTTTGTGTTTTTGTTACGTACATATGTTAGTTATTTTCCCA
>NW_017534464.1:936803-954855 GCF_001853355.1 Bactrocera latifrons
AGAAAAACTTTAATTTAAATATACATACATAAATATAGAGTTAGGTTTAAGACCTGAAATTAAATTCACAACTTTGATGCAAACGTGAAAATTTCGCCATAAACTCATTTGTTGTTACATTTGTAATTTATAATCTATGTCTGTGTATGGATGTATGGATTTTTTTTTTTTTTTTTTGTTTGTGTTTTTGTTACGTACATATGTTAGTTATTTTCCCAACTCTCTCAAAGCTGTCTTATTTAATGTGTTATATAACTCATATCAAAATGCATGGTTGTACGTTTGTGCGAATACATCTGCATTTTAATAGCCGGAAGTAGTTATTTCGTTTCGGTGACATTCCCATATTTTTGTACAACATTTCAAGTCCAAGTTACATCTGTGGTTGAGTGAATGTATTGAAAATCTTCGCCACACGCGATCTACGGAAATCTTTACCTCACTCTCGCAAAATGAAAGGTGACAATTGGTGACTAAGGATGGGAGGGGTGGTGCTGTCAGCAAGCCTTTTTGATTGTATAATAAAGAAGAAACGAAAGAAAAAGTGAGAAAAAATATTTCCTAATTTTTTAACTAGAGAACTGTTAGCGAAGGCGCTAAAACATAATCGTTGCTTAAAAGTTACCGCGGGAAATGAAATGAGTTTAAAATTGTTTAAGCTTGCCTACCTCGTACAAAAATATCTTAAGGAAAGACTTGCTAAATTTAAAATCAAGGAAAAATTAAAAATATTGTTACTAGGTGCTGAATGAAGCATCAAATTACTTAACATGCTAACCAACGCCATAAACTGGTCGCGGTGACAAGACTTAATTATTTCACTTAGTAAAATATTAGATCCTCCACGTATTATATGCCATGAAATAAAAAAAAGATATAGTAGGATTTCATTCATAACAGGTCATTTGAAAAATGTACGGCCTACTATAGTATAACACATTTTTTGGCAAAATTCATTTTATTTTTTTATTCATCACAGTTCCCCGCAAAGGTGATAGAGTGATTATAGCGACTCTTAAACTTTTCGATATTATATTTAGTACGATTTGTCCTTTGCTTTAAAATAGGCCTCAGTTTAACAATCACCTCTATTCGCAAATATTTTCCCCAACGAGCATACTTTAGCAATCCGAGGAGAGCTAATAGTCCCTGAGGCCCAGATCTGGAGAATATGGTGGATTTGGAAGCAATTTCTGTCATAATTTCCACTGACCTTTGACAAGGTGCTTTGCCTTGAAACAGTACTTTCTTTTCCTTCAAATTTGGCCGTTTTTCGGCGTGTGTTGATTGTGCTTTATTTTCCAACGTAGTCATTTTCCGATGGAGCCATGTTTCATCCACAACGACACAAAGACTCTGCTTTGTCATGCTTGAAAATTTCCAAACACTTCGCCGGATCATCAACTCGTCCTTTCTCATACCCAGATATCGTTAATGGTATGATGTTACCATTCAGTTGATATCTGTATTTACAGTAGCGCCAGCTTCAATTGATCGGTTATTCAAAGTATAGTAATATTTTTCGAAATTGTAAATATTGAAATTGTTTGTCCAGTTTTAAATTGTTTTAATTATAATAATTAAAAATTCTTGTTTGACACCATATTTTGACTGACAGAACGAAATCAAGTTCCTTTTCGGATTTTGTTATTAATGTGGAGTAGTTTAGCTCGATGAACCGAAGTTGACGTTTTGTATCGTTTTTTTATTGGAAAATTATTACATGATTTTTTCCATTCAACAACTCAGCATTTAATAGTGAGCTTTACATAGACACACTTATATAATTGTAGTTTTTTGCATAAGTCATAAAGGACAGTATATTTTAATTATTATTATGAGAGAACCTTGTGCTAATGAATAAAGCTCACAAGAACAACGTTAATCTCACATAAAGGTTTATTTTTCAATAAGAACGCTACTCTTTTAAACAAAATACACACATTTACAGAAGTAAAGCGCTGAACCAAATTTTCGACGGTTTTCAAGCATAAATCTGCCGATACTGCTGCAATTTCACGTTCAACGGTCACGGTCAAACGGGTACAGTTCTTGTGTCAATTTGAACTTGTAAGAATGTAGGCCAAGATCTCTTCACTCGACATAACAGAGATACCAAACGGTTGAGAACGACGTTTTCTGTTTGTTTGTTTCTCAATTTCTGCGCTAGAGGCAGCAATATTTCCTCGACGTGCACCTTATTGTCTCACTTAAACGGGAAAATCCGATTTTCGGTGGTAAATTTTAATAGTTTCTACTTGTTTGCTGAATCGTATATCTTTCCATGATGAAATGGCAAGTTTTACTCAATAGAAATGTGAAAATATCGTGAAAAATATGGCGTCGTTTGCTGTCCCTATCGGCATACTTTTGTAGGGTTTCTATTGCAAACCCAGTTAGTATTACAAAAATTTAAGTGTCATATGTGGCATTAATTTCATAAATTTCCATTCTTAATATTTTAATCGGTCTTTTTACAAAATTTTATGCCAGAATATTTTCTTACAGCGTAAAAAAAAAAATATACAGAAAAATAATAAAATCAAAATTATAATACCACATCTATTTTTTACCTTAAACTTATGTAAATATTTTATGCTTGTAAATTTTTGCAAAACCTAGCTTTGCTAACCGTATTCATATTCAAGCATTATATGTAAAATATATGTAGATAAACATAAATATAAATAAGTATGCTTATATACATATATATATTATATAAAAAACGCTCCTCGACTCAATCTAGGTGACATCATACATTTGCACGACATCTATCCCGACTTGGCGGGCCACAACAAGCACCCGCCGCATAGTGGCCTCGGCAGCAGTTCACAGTTATACAATTTACATAATAGTAATGGTGCAACACAGAGCAGCAACGTACACACCACCAACATAGCAACGCATAACACACTGGGTGCCTCACGACCGCCAGTTCATCACTACCCCACCGTCATCAGTAATCACCAGTACCAAGTGACGCAATCGCTGTACACGACCAAGCGACCCTACAAGCCGCACATCTATCGACCGGCAACGACGGGGGGTGGCGCTGTGGCACAGTCCAGCAATTGGGAGCATGAGTCAAATCATCTGGGCAACGGCATCACCAATCATTTAGACACTTTCTTCGATGTGGATCGACCACCCGCGCACTCGTCGGAGAGCGGTCCGCATGAGTTGTTGCCACATCCACAGCCTTTTGCGGTGGGTAATGTACTCGATTTGAATGCAGGCGAAGCGGCGGAAGATTACACTGGCAGCGTCGGTGGTGGAATTTATGCTGACGGAACAACGTATCGACCAGTGCCGGGTACCAAAAGCTGTTTTGATGTTTCTACAACTTTCACTATTAGTATTTTTTGTTTGGGTTCTTGAGTTTTGTTGAACATACTATATTTATTTTGATTACTACTTTTACTTTCTTCTTTGTTTGTAAATATCTAGAATGATGCACTGAAATGATTTTGCACTTATTATTGACTTATTCTATATCTTCTGAGTGCTTTTCTGTTTATTTTTAAGTCTCACGGTGTGATTGGCTCTGCACGGTCTTCTTTTATTTCTTTCTTCAGTTATGTTTCTTCTCAAAAAATTCCAAATAAAAATGTCCACATTTTCTTGCAGGTTGCGGCGAGGTATACGCGCGCTCCAATCGCATTGTGGGTGGACACTCGACGGGCTTCGGTTCACATCCCTGGCAGGTAGCGCTGATCAAGAGTGGATTTCTCTCACGCAAGCTTAGCTGTGGTGGCGCGCTGATCTCCAATCGCTGGGTTGTCACGGCGGCGCATTGTGTAGCAACGTAAGTAGCAACGGTATTTGAGTAATACTGTGAGGTCTAATAAAAGAAAAATCTTCTGCTTTGAATTTTTTCAATGACTGCCATTTTAAACAGAATTTCATAATGTCACTCGTAGAAACCTGATAGCTGATATTCAAAAGTTTGTCTTTAGGCAAGTCTTTTATTATAAAATTAGGAACTTGTTTTTTTTTTTCGTACGAGCCCAACAAAATTGTTCTACAAAATCGGCGGTTAGGAAATCAATGAATATTTTTTTGCTATATCAAATAAGTTATCGCTTTAGGCTTGAAGTTTTCAGTAAATTTAAGGTATTTTTAAGAATTCTCGCAAAAATACACGAAAATGGACACAATTACTTCACCGCGCCCTCAGAAGAGTCCGACGACGACATCGGTTACGGTATCTTTGCATAAACAGCTCAGTACTCATGTTGACTATGCGCAAAAGCCAAAATCATTAATTATGTAATCTATGCCATAAAAACATCAGTTATAAATTTTGCTAAAATTTCCACTATTTAATGAAATCTTACTGATTTTTAGCGGGATAAAGTATATTTCAAGAACTTTAGCAATTAGTAATCTTAATAGAATGACCCGATCTTTACACTCTTGAGATCTTACCTTTCGTCAATTTTGATATATTTAACAGAAGTCAGACACATTTAAGTCTATATCGTTGATAAAGAATTGTGTTGCTTTGTATTATAATAGGATTTAGACGTAAATATGCTTCAGCGCAGTGTCATTTATCATTCACAGTGATTAAATAGTATATTGGAACATATTCTCCTCTAACTGAAGAAAAATTGTGCATCCAAATTTCGGCTTTCATACTATGCTAATAATTTACCAATAAAGGAAATAGTTCAGAAACGGCTAATCGTGTTTAATTTGCATGCAAGACTTTGAATGAATATTAATTGATCGAAAAGCAAGAGAATTTCATTACATTTTGTGTGCGAAATCAAATTCCTGATACGCAAACGACAATTAATAATCGGCATTTTTGAATAACGGAAAGATCACTGAAAACCATTTTTATAATCATATAGGGCTAAGAAAAGAGAAAGCACGATTGGTTCCAAAATCACTTAATTTTTTCGAATAAAATCGTCGTGTTAACTTCTGCGAAGCAATGCTTTCCGACTATCAGGCTATCAATGTCATTGCTAACGATGCGTCTTGGATCTATGCTTAAGACCCAGAAACAGACAATCAAACGGCCGAATATCGTGGCAAAGGAGAGCCGAAGCCGAAAAAACCACGAATAGCAGATCAAAAATCAAGGTTATATTGACAGTCGACAAACTATCAAGAAGAAATACTATTTGGGTGTTAAGCGTCGTTTTCGCGTAGTCATTCGTAAAATGAGGTCGCCGTCTCTTGGATTTTACAACACGAATGCACCGTCGCATACTGCATTGATTTGTCGTGAGTTTTGCGCTCGGTGAAACTGTTTTGAATCAATTAAAGACATTAAACATCAATCGGTATCCACATTGAAGACTATTCAGGAAATTGACTTTAACAACTGTTTCGCGGATTGGAAAAAATATTAGCACAAGTGTATGTAGAGGCCAAGGGGATTAGTTTGAGTGGGACGACATAAAGTTTCAGGAACCAATTAAGAATTTTAAAATTATAAACAAAATCTTACTATATTTTGTTCATAGTAGTATGGTGATATGAATAGACATAGTATGCATAATTTTGCTTAAATTGCTAAAATTTGACTTAGAACGTTCAAGTGAGATTAGAATATAAATAGACAGGAGTCCTGCTCTTCACTCGTACATAGCCGATAGATCACAGTTTAATATAATATATACATATTTTCTTATATCTGAAGAAAGCGAGTTATTTATTATATTTGCTAGAATGAAAAGTATAATATATACCGCTTAGAGTGAGATTTTAATACTAATAACATTTTCAGAAGAAATTCAAGAATATGAACAAATTTGGTGTTAAGACCTGCTTATCTATGAAAGAGTGATGTTGACCTGTGCAAAGTAAAGCAAGTTTAATTGACTAGACGAAAGCAATTTACCTAGAAATATACATATATATGAGCTAGGGTTGATAATAGGAATTTATTTCTGAACGACTATGACTTTCTTTAAAATAGTTAATAAAATACCTAGTTTAACTTGAGGATATGCCAAAATATAGGGATCATATTCAGTGCTGAAGACTTAATCCCAAAACCTCTCACGAGAAGAATTGATAATGCAATGAATTACAAAAAAATAATCGAAGAGAGGCAAGGAGGCGATAGAGGCTACATCCTTATGTTCCAGAAAACTCAACACAAATGTTTAATTTAAAATTCAAAAACTTCGATTAAACCAAGTTTTCCAAAAGCGAAGGCAGCTAGTATAAAAGTTGAAGTGTCTGTCGACTATTTGCTAGCATATATCAAAGCCATAATCTTAGCTGCCAATTAATAAGAAGAAAAGCCCTTCAAATAAGCAGCAACAGTTTTGGCGTCAAGTCACGCCCATTCCACCAGTCCATTTCCAACAAAGTCGGTGCTATGTAGTCGAGAAGGTCAGTATTTATGAAGCTCGAACGAATAGTTATCATCACTTGAACACTTTTCGTAGTTATGAAGTCGTTTCTAATCTTGGTAATTAGTAGTCCACAACCCACGACACTTGCCTAAACATCTCATTTATATTAAGTCAGAAATCCACCACATACGATCAGAACCAAGCCAACGTCGGCCTAAGAATATTATATGTGATACAATCTGATGTATTATTTATCTGAGAAATTTGTTTAAGTTCAGACTTTCCTTTCGACTTTATACACGTAATCGTGTATTAAATGCAAAATTAAAAAAAAAAAAATTTCAAAAGAGAACTTACTTACTCGAAGCACTGACTTTATTTTAAAACTTTATTTTCTATTAACAAAAAATATTTAACAAATTTAACCAACTTTCCAACTTCTAACACCACAGCACCGCCAACTCTAACATGAAAATCCGCTTAGGCGAATGGGATGTGCGTGGACAAGATGAGCGACTCAATCACGAAGAATATGGCATCGAACGCAAAGAAGTGCATCCACACTACAATCCGGCCGATTTCAAGAACGACTTGGCGCTGATAAGACTGGATCGCAATGTTGTCTACAAACAGCACATAATACCGGTATGTTTGCCGCCGCCAGCCACAAAGTTGGTGGGCAAAATGGCGACAGTAGCCGGTTGGGGACGCACGCGGCACGGACAGAGCACGGTGCCCTCAGTGCTGCAGGTATTAATTAATATAACTAATATTTTTAATCAAAACTAATATATAAAATTATCTTCAAAATCAAGGAAGTGGACGTCGAGGTGCTGTCGAACGATCGCTGTCAGCGGTGGTTCCGTGCAGCGGGTCGTCGTGAAGCAATACACGATGTCTTCTTGTGTGCCGGCTACAAGGAGGGTGGACGCGATTCGTGCCAAGGCGACTCTGGTGGTCCGTTAACACTGTCCTTGGATGGCCGTAAAACGCTCATCGGTTTGGTGTCGTGGGGTATCGGTTGTGGGCGTGAACATCTGCCTGGCGTTTATACGAACATACAGAAATTTGTGCCGTGGATCAATAAAGTGATGGCCAACGATAATGCGTAGTGCTGCACGGAACCACACTTGCCAAAGACTGCAGTGCACTCTGATATGCCACCTGAGTCGTTATGTAACGATATCCTATTGCGTATTTTATTCGTTAAAGCTTCATATCTTCTAACTTCAACTCTGTTCGCGTCTTATTTATTGAGCGATTCGCGCTTTTTGATCATAAAGAGTTGTTATTATAAGTAACTTTTGATTACTTCAAATATTTTCATCTACCGGAACATTTTAAAATTACGAATATGCGCATAAGTATTGTAATAATTTATACTAAATTAAGAATGTTTTGTACGATTTATTAATAATATTTAAGTGTTTAATAATAAAGTTTAATGTAAAGAAAAGTGAATTCGTGCTGTCTACTCGAAAGATTTGACAAAAGTGCAAATGAGCATAAGATTTAAATCAAGCTTGCAAGTTGAAGCATACTTTTAGGCACACTTTAGCAAACTCAAGTTTCTTAGTAGTTATTATCGCCTTCAGACATGAGTCAAAATAAATCAATCTCAAACAAAGAACAACTCAGAAATCCGAATAAGAAAGAAACTGGTGATTCAGGTAGCGGTACTTTTTCCAATAACCATATTTCGACAGATCACCAATAGTCATTACAGTGAGACGCTCCCAAAGCAACATCGCTTCGTTCTATGGGCTATTTAACAGTTCCACGAAGATCCGCTGTTTCTGAGCCAAATTTTGTTCAGCGATGAGATCCATTTCTGGCTCAATGGGTATGTAAACAAGCACAATTGCCGCATTTAGAACGAAGAGCAAGCTGAACAGATTCAAGAGGTGCCTTTTCATCCAGTAAATACAACGGTTTGGTATGGTTTAGATATAGATCCATACTTCTTCAAAAATGATGCCGGTGAGCACCGAATATATGAGGCCCGAAACTGAAGCTCGTGATCTCGGCGACATTTGGTTTTAACAAGATGGCGCCCCTATGTAATTTGTATATGATATGTAAAATCTAAAGTCGATGTGGACAATCTCGTTACAATTCAGGCCATGGAGCAAAACATCCCGTTTGTCATGCGTCAGTTACTTATAGAAATGCTCGAAAGGTTCATCGAAAGTTGAACGTAACGCATGCACCATCTGAGATTTCGCCGCAGCCAATATTTGACAGAGATAATCTTCAAAAAATAAATGCCAGAGAATGTTTTTTCGAATAATAATAAAAACTACCCATTAAGTTTGAAGATTCTCTGTATTTTTTTTTAGAAAAGTTAGGTTATTTTAGTATTGAAACTAAGTCTTTGTAGCATAGTTGAAAACCTCATAGAAACCATTGTGGCTATTGAAAAAAATGGATGTGCTGATGTATAGCAGAAGAACAACTAATAGTATCTTGGTGCTAGGTATCGACTATATGGTGAATGATTATAAAGCTATCAACAAGGCTCCTAGATCTTATGTTCAGTTAGCTACGATGTGTGGCATTGGCGTTGTTCGAATGGAGGACAATTTCTATTCTATTGGCCGAAGCTACACGCTTCACAAGGTTTAATCGTTGACAGTATTGGTCCAAATAAGGACTTATCCTTAGAGGCGTAGCTCTTAGTAGATTATTCACTACAAAAATCTAATAAACGTCAAATCTGCGTTGACAACCTTTTGATTTTGTGGTTACCCAACTTCATCATTTTTTTCTTTACAGGCGTAGAAACCGCCGAGTATTTTGCATTAATTGATGTGCCATAGAGCTTCTTTTTGTAGCAAGCTTTCTTTAAATGTAACCAAGCATCGTGTTTAGTTCCTCGATTATCGAAGTAGTACGTACATGATAAAAAAAATGTGTAATACTAAATAAAATTTAAGAATCTGCATGTATAGTAAAGTAATCTCTTTTAACAGAAACCGAAGACAAACGAACTATGAGGAACGAGATCAGCTGAACTACCAAAGTAAAGAAAAATCGATAGAAAGTTAGTCAAAAGGGGGCACAGGAGAACTAGGGCCTATAGAATAGTAAGTCGAAAGAAAATTGCTTACAAAACGCTGGTCACAAGTGCTATGGCCATTAACCATCTGAAGAAATGATGATACACATTCAAAAAAATATTACTATTGATTACAACAACAACTACTTTCCTTGAGTGGAGGAACCTGGAGGAAACGGAAATAAATTGAAGTCATACTTGAAAATTACCAATATTTTAGTATAACCTGTCCAAACTGTCGCTTTCTTTGATAACGCAAGCATACTTTTAGGCATTTATTCATTGCAAGTGGATATATGGGTATGTTTTGTTTTATAAAAAGCGCGCTAATAATAGTTCCAAAATAGATTCCTTCAAAACACAAAGCTTTTATGTATATCAACTCAAAATTTTTTAAAAATAATTAATAGAAAGGAATGTTATACTGAATATGTATTTCAACAAATGCATGTGCACATCGCCACCTAAAATAAAAAAAAACCACGTATCTTCAAAAAAAATCGAGAACCGCTATCATATATGTATAATAGCCAATACATAACCATTTTATAACCAAAACTCAACTATTGTTTAAACATTGGGTGGTAACTATTATAACGGTTTTTCTTCGCCTTTAAATTTTTAAAAACTGATGTTACGCTATTTTGCATTTTAGGTGATGATATGTATATCCACTATCTCAAAATTGATCAATCAGCAATTATCTGGGTTCTATGATGAATTTGTTTAGTCTTCTGCTTCGCACTCATTTTCATTACCAAAACGTAAAGGAAAGAGCGCTCCGTCACGTTTTCTCAATTGAATTTAAATGACATTCAATGTCTTCATATCCGTCTCAACAAGCAGCCTTTGTGCCTGCTTTACATTAACATAATCACATGATGTTAAAGGTAAAAAATCAAATGCATTATTCGGCTTGTGGCACCTTTTAACAGCTATTGGTGAGCCTGCCACTCGACAATGTTGCACAATCTCATTAACAAAGCACAAGCGTTGATCGACAGGAGTTTCGGGAAAATTAAGAAGTTTCATCACGTGCGTAAACATATTACAGGCTAATCGAATGGTATATGAAGGGTACAAGAAAATTGAGAAATCTTACAAAAGTTGAGGCAATTTGAACAAACACTTGAATATTATTGGACAAATTAGTGTTAGGGAAGATTAGGGATTTATTTTCAAATATCAAATATTAAATATTCAGTATTTACTTCAAACGTTTGTTTAACAAATGATTAATGCTTAAATTAAGAGCAATTTAATGTTGATAAGTCATCAACCAGTTAACGGAAAAAAATTAAAATTGTGTAGCATAAATATGATTCATAATCTACGGCTTGATGAGAAATCATATGGATTCATCGCTTCATTTGCTGACGCATTGAAGGCGGAGATCATTTTCAATGCCAAGGGTGCCTTCGTTTACCTTCTTTCACACAGTTTTGTCCAACTTATGCAAAAGCATTTAAAGCTATTTAGTTAATTTTTAGTGCACGAACATTATTATAATGAGTGATATGATATCAAACTTATGCGATAGTCATGATAAAATACCAAAATTTAAAAAAATAAAAAATATTGCTAAGTTCTTTATAGTTCGACGACAAAGATACATTAAAAAAAAATCTTCAAAACTCGATTTAAATATTATTTGGTCTTATAACTCAATTGGTATTTCAACGATAACCAATTTGTATAATAATAATAAGAAAAAACTTTAAATTCAAACTTTGTTTGAACCAAGGCTTAAATCCCTTCACAATATCATCAAAGAAAAATCGAAAATCGCTGTCAGATATAATAACTAATATATAACAATTTTATAACCAAAACGCAAGTGTATAATAATCAATATTTAACCATTACATAATCAAAACTCAAATTTAGTTTCAATATGAGTGGTTTCTTTATCGTTTTTTCTTCGCCTGTAAAATTATGAATGTTATATTATTTTACATTTTAGATGACGAAATATTCCTAACAAGAACTTTGGTCAGTCAATTTGTTTGGTAGCTATATGTTTTCATGACTCAATTCGACACTTTTGCTTTGGAAAAGCACCCATGGACAATTTCGTCAAAATAACTTTTCAAATGAAAAATTTTTCCATACAGGTACTTGATTCTGTGCGTTCTATTTGTATGCCAGCTAAAAGTATAGTGATCCGGCCCGGACAATTTCTTCGGAGATTACAGCATTGTCCAAGGCAATAACTTACCTCCAATTTCGTGAAGATATTTTTTCAAATAAAAAAGTCTCTGACTTTTCTGTATATATACCCTGTTCAAAGTATAAAAACGTAGAACTTGCGATATTCATTTGTATAATTTTGTACAAAGAGCCCCAATGCTGACAAAGTTCATTATTTTTCCTAAAAAATGAGAGTGGCCTTATGCTAATCTAAAAAAAATTATAACACCGTTACATTCTAGTTTGTATAGGTGGACTATATCTTCTTTAATCAGCAATTCTGTTGAATTTCTCAAGATTTCGAAGTAAAGTTATGCAAATGGATAAGCAGCTGGGTTTTAGTGAAAAAGTCAGTCAACATCATTTGGATACTGTCATGAAAGTACTAAAACGATATCAAAAGTTGTGATGAGCAAGAAACACCGCAGATCCAGCAATACAGGTTGCATATTAATATTACTTAGGAGTGGTTTAGATTGTAAACAGACCAAAGGTTCTCCTCTTATTATCAGATGTCAGTCATACCTGACATTTCATTTCCAGAGGCTTGATAAAATGTCTGAACTTGAACAGGTTGGCACGAGATATCTTCCGAATAACACTAAGACATTTTTCAATACTCTGCGATTTCTCAATATAAATAATCTACCAAATTTCTTCAAGATACTTTTGTCACAGTTCCCGTCGACCTTATTCGACACTACTCTTTCAAAGTTCCTTTAGCAATATTACTTTTGATCATCTCTCCGAAATGTTTACTTTAATACAATTTTCCACAACTCTACGCCTATGCAAAAACCAACACACTTTAGAAGCGCTCTTAAATATGTGTCTTGATTGTAGCGAGGGACAAAAGAGAGTCAGCCGCAGAAGCTCTTAAAGCAATGCATTCCACATCGCCTAACTTGGTTAGCTTGCTTAAATATATATTTATGTTTGTATATAGTTGGACACAATTGTGCAATTGGCAAATCTCTTCACAACAACAACAAGGTGATTAACTTTTTTACTACTCATATGTTGTAGTTTTTGTTTTTTCATAAATAAGCACACCACCTGGTATCATCTGGCCACCAAACGCTTGCGGTTATTGTTCTACCGAGTTTTTCTGGTGCCGTGTTGTTTTTGTTGTTTGGTTTGTGTGTTAATACGCTTGACTACTGTTTATGCTACTTTTAAGCACAAGCAACAGTTTTTTTTTTCTCAACACTTTTTTCTGTTTTATAAACAATACTTCGTTTTGTTTTTTTTCTGCGTTTTTTCTTTACTAATCAGAATTTTTCATTATTATTTTCCTTCTTGTTTCAACTTTATGTTATCTGCTCCGATAGCCACACTCATCACACAGTCACAGTCGCTCAGTCAATAACTCGCATTGCTCAGCTCTGCTGTCTATGCCAACTCGTATGTGTATGTGTTTGTCTGACTTTCTGTGTGCTTCTTCGCGTTTGTGGTTAATTAGCCGAAGAACTTGCTACAACTTGTTGTTTGGTATTGATTTTCAGTTGGTGAGGAGCAGCTTCAGTGTCAAGGTCTCTCAAGTTCACAAACGGTTGGCGGTTTGGATTGGACGCGAACATAAAAATCTTAGAAAAATAGAAAAAAAGTTCTAACGTTTTATGGCTCGAAGTGTGCGAAGTTTAGCGTGAAATGTTTGACAGAAATATTATAGAGAAAAACTAGTGCTAAAGCGTTAGAAATTGTCATATTTGTTGGTAATAAAAGCAGTTTTGAAAAATATGAAAATATGTATACATTTATATGAAATGTAACTGGGAAATGTATGTTAAAAGTGGTGTTCAAATTATTTTTGAAATGAAATACTCCTTCTTTGTTGTGTTATTAAGTGGTTAATGTGAATATTAATTTTTATGATGAGTTGTAGAATCAGATACGAGCTGCCTTCCCCAACTTTGGACTAAATTTTAGACTACTTGGCATGGCTAAAGCTTTCTTCTACTATTTAGCTATACATGACTATTTTAAATACTTGCTTGCTGAAAGATAATGATCCATCTCATTTTTTTTTTTTTTCTGAAATTCTTGTGGAAAACAAATAATTTGTATAAAATGTAACATCATTTGCTCCGACTTACCTCTCTAATGCACAACTATTGCTTTGTATATAAGGAAGTTGGAATTTTTTAAAAAGTTTTATACTCCAATTGAAGCGAGTTCTTTTTATTTCTTAATTGTTTGACAATTGTGAATATTTATTTTTTTTACCATAAAGTGACGATGCAAACGCTAGTACCACAGTCGCAGTGTAGATTATAGGAAAAACTTGGCTAATTATTATTAACATAGATTCAACAATAATTTTCGTACTGATAAACTTCATCAGGAGCACGGCGTTATTGAGAGAGGAGACAATAGAGGGGGATTGTATTATTGGTGGTTTCACAGTGGGTCTTCTAAATGCCTAGATGCGTCGTCAGATATTGTACCTAATATACATATAATATATAATTTCTCGACATAATCGAGAACGGAATTTACGAAGTTTTGAAATTTTTTATTATTATTTCAAGCAAAGCTTCGGTACCCTTGACTCAACTAGACTCAACAAGAGTTTTCCTAGCGTAATTTTACCATGAAAAGGCTTTCTCAATGTCGGTACACGCCAACAGAATGGGGCAGACAGATCGAGAATACTGCACGAAATGTTTAGAGCAGGGAACCAGGAAAACAGTGGAACATCTCCAGTGCACTTGTTCCGCATTGGCAAGACTACGCTGTATGATACACTGGAGGAGGTATCGATAGTTAGGCCGTAGAGTCTGTTAAAATTAGCGTCAAGGATGGCTACTTCTATTGAACTTAGGAACTGAAGTCCATCTGGTATCGCAAAGAACCAAAAATTGGTCCATGTGTGGCTTATTGCTATATTGATTATACTAGTTTAACCTAACCTAACCTATTGAAGCACAGCAGGGCATTGTAAAATAAGAACAATTCCTCTATACTTAGTCTACTTCCAAATGGATAAGAAACAAGAAAAAACGTTAACTTCAGTTGCACCGAAGCTAAATACCCTTCACAGGTGCATTTCTGTTAGTAATTATGTGTTCAGTTTGTATGGAAGCTATATGTTATAGTGGTCCGATATCGGCAGTTCCGACAAATGAGTAGCTTCATGAAGAGAAAATGGTGTTTGCAAAATTTCAAAACGATATCTTAAAATCTGAGGGACTAGTTCGTATATATACAGACAGACGGACAGACGGACATGGCTAAATCGAATCAGCTCAACATACTGATCATATATATATATACTTTGTAGGATCTCCGACCCTTTCTTCTGGGTGTTAAAAACTTCGTGACAAACTTAATATACCCTGTTCAGGGTATAAAAATAGCTATAAAAGTTTGTTCACAACTCTGTCCTTTTTCTAGAAATATTTCTAAAGTAAATATCAGGAGTGGTCTGGCAATTTTCGATAAACACAATCTTGTGTTGATTAAAAAGCATTTTTTTCGATAAGACAAAATTTACAGAGATTAATTGAAAATGTGATATATTTATAGCTCTAGTGGCATTGAATATGTTATCGATAACCGAGTAATCGATTTTTAATCGATAAAAAATTAAAAAATAATAATAATAAAATTATGAATATAAAATATAAATTGATTTGCTCAGTGAATCATTTTCAATTTAAATCGCTATCGCTGATATGGATTACTAATATAAAATCGATAAAAAAATTGTCAAACCAATAAACGTCGTTTGTCGATATATTACATCAAAGAAAATATCAATCGGTATAGTGCAATACCTATAGTAAGTATAAAGTTTTGCCAAAACTCTGTGGGATTATATTTTTGTTTAACGGTTTCATTTGAAGCTCTGCAGTTTATCGATGATTCACTAATAAAAATTTTTTTTATAAAATTAACTAAAATTAAAAATTGAAAATCACACCCAAATTACAAATTTTTAAGAGATGTATGGTGCGGTTCAGTATTTTATAGATAATTTATTTTGAAAAAAGTATCGATAAATTTAATTTAAAAACAAAGAATGCACTCAATTCACACGTTTTAAAGCCATATCACCGAATTATTGTTCACTAGCTCCTTGATAATTTATTAATTAAAGTTATCGATAAAATTTACTAATAATATTATCGATATAATTTATTAATAAAAAATATCGATAAAATTAACTAAAAACAATAATTTAAAATTACGCCCAAATCACACGTTTTTAAGAGATTTCTAAATCTCTTCTAGGTGTCGTTGTGTATATTATCGATAATTTATTTATAAAAAGTTATCTATAAAATTAACAAAAAATAAGAATTGCAGTCAAATCACACGTTTTAAAGCTAATTTGCGTAATTCCAATTCAATAGTGTATCAATAATTTTTTATTAATAAATTTTTATTAATAAATTATGGATATAAACAAAACTTAAAATTGAAGATTATACCTAAATAATACATTTATACAATATTTGGCAGAATTTTCATCTTAAGTAAATCACTTGGCTGAGAGATTTCGATAATCTTATTTAGTTATCGAAGTGAAGTTCAGCAATATTAAAAAAGATACACTTTCGAAATTATATTCATTGCTTTTACATACGCCAGCCAGTAAAGTAATCTATGCTAATTTGGCTGAGCACCGAAACAAAAAAAATTAAAAAATTTACAAAACATAAATTTTCAAGTATCATTTTTAAAACTAACAGCAAATCATTTTAATCGCTTTGAAAAAAAACACATGCCAAAAACTTATCAATTCGCACAAATCAACTGGAAATGAATATCGAATAAACAGAAAATGCAATAAAAACACAACAGGTCAATGCGCACAAATCAATTTTATAGCAAGCCAGAATGAAAGAAAACAAAAGGGGGACAACAGTTAATAATGAAGTTTCGAAAAAAACCAAAAAGAACGAAAAGAAAGCAACAGCAAAAGACACAAATAAGTAATTAACAAGAATGCAACGCGCTTTATAGGAAGAAAAAGTAGAAGAAGAAAGAAGTGTCGGGCTCAAACGCGGCACACAACGAGGTGACAGGAAAAGAATTATTTCGCGGAGCGGCGCAGCGAACGATACTGCATATCGAGTTACGAAAGTAGCAACATGCATTCACGCGCACACTCATGCAAATGCATATGAATATGTGCAAGTATATATGTGTTTATGCAACATATTTGCATTACACATGAGTGCATACTTATAAGCAGAGCTTAACTAGCGATTAGCGAAGCATATATTGCATATTCAAATATCGCAGGCGAGAATTATTTTCCTTCAAAGATAACATGTTGTAAAAGCAGCGTCGCTCTCAGACGCACAATGTTCTAGCTTCYTTCTTTTTTATCTAGCTTTAGCTAAACATAAAAGCCAATACTTTTTTTTTTAGTAATTTCACATGCCCGCTTGCAATCAGCTGAGCGTCTTTACCATCGTTTACAAGCGACACAAACACTATCTACAACAGCAACAACAACAAAATGCAATACTGAATTTCGGATTTTTTTACTTGCTTTTACCATTTTTGTTTCGGTTGTTGCTGTCAACAGAGCACCGTTATGCGTGTTTCCAACTCTTTTCTTTTCCGCATCACAAAGCGACGCATACGCATGCGCGTCGACCGCACAGTCCACGAAGCATATTCGCCGCGCTCATTCACAGCTGGCAGTTTTCGCACTTTCTCGCCCGCTCGACTGTGGCTTCGTAAGCCAAATTTCTTTAACTCCTCAGCCACTCTTGGTTGTTGGCACAGAGTGGGCCTATCTCTCTCCCAAACGCACAATCCACACTTTAGACCCACTCTTTTCTCACTTTCTGCTGTTTCTCCAAATGCTTAGCAAGTGCTTCTTCCGCATCTCGTACAATAATCGCCTGACTTGCATGTGTGCATATATGTTTTGCTTTGGCCATGGCCATGAACGTCTCCATACAAAAGAACTTGTTGTTGCGCGGCGTCAGCTAACGACGCCGGCGTAGACGTCAACGCACAGCGTCACATTTGTCTTCTGGTGAAACAAGTGCTTGCTTATAGCAGTCGCTTTCGTCGCTGCCGTCAACGTCTGCGTCACACACATAAACATTCAACTGCTGCCACATACTCGCCTCATTACCACTGTCTTTGGCTGGCATTTAGTGTTGGGCACTTCTTCGCTTCAACTTCAGTTGCTGTTTTACATTCGGTTTTGACTGTCGTGCCGTATTTGCTTGCGCAGTGCCGTCGTCCAATCCGTTATCACCATCGGCGCTTAGCGAGCATAAGAAAGTTGCTGTAACCCGCAACTGTGTAGTCAGACAATAATTTAGTTGCTCGTGCGACTTTTACCCGAACTGTTGCTTAGCAATTTTTATACGGTTAGAAAGTGTTTCTTTTGTGTTACAATATTTTTTTTTTTTTTTGCTGGTGTGTAATTAGTTGCGAACTGCCGAATTTTTTATTCAAGTGAAAACATAGAAATTGTGGACCTTAATTTTTTTAATAAAAAAATATTATT
>NW_017534464.1:956194-958202 GCF_001853355.1 Bactrocera latifrons
AAAAATTCAAAAAAAACAAAAAATAAAAATAAAAAATAAAATATGCAAATCCGAGGCAAAAGGTTTTTTTTCTAAATCTTGAACATATTCTAATAACCATTGGATATAAAATAATAAAAAAATTTTGGAACAATTTATCACATTTTCTTTCTAAATGCTTTAATCCCCATATCGATAAAATGTATATATACCTAATTAGGTCTACTTGTGTACACTTGTGCGGAAAATATATTAATAATCAATATTAAACTATCAAACTCAGGTTTTAGTTCCGGAATTATGCCTTAATTCATGAGCATAGTCATTTGCAAAGGAAAATTTAACACACATTTAAAATTCTGAACGAGTTCGTGTCTTAAGTCTTTGGTTAAAAACAACCACTTTGCAATTCGCATAAGCTATCAGCTTTGTAAGATGTGTATATATCTTAAGTATGTGATACATATGACATCTCAAAATGTTAAACACTAAATCTTAATATAATATAACACTTAAAGTATAGGATAAAAAATAAGCTTAAATAATGTGTGAGGTATAATATATTTCCTGGTTAACTGAAAATTTTCTTTCATAAACTCAGAAAAAGGTTTTAAAATTGTATTATTATTAGAGAAATTTTTCAAAAATGTCAAGAATTCAAATAAAAGTCACAGCTTAGTTAAACTTGCCCATATGGCATATAAAAGTGTCTATCATGCTATATAAGGAGCCAAATGGCAGAACATTTATCGCTATAATATAAATAACAAGGAAAGAACTATCGGAAGCAGCCGCAATGACTGCAAACTGCCACTGTAGAGCAATAAAATAATAACAACAACAATAAATGTAAGAAGTTTTGAAGCAAAGTTAGCAGCATAGCAACAAAGTTGCATAAATAAGCATGAGAGTAGCAAAGAAAGTCAGCCAGCCAGCAAGTTAGAAAATTGGCTAGCTGGACTAAGTGTGTGCGGTAAGCGAAATAAAAAACAAGAATAACAACCGCAATGTAAACTACATACAAAAAGTATATAATTATGGTTAAAAAACAACAATAATAACAACAACGTTTCCAACAAACCATACAAAGTAACAGTGGCAGTGGAAAAACTCTGTGGACTAAACGTGAATGCAAAACTAAAAAAACGAAAAAAATAAAAAAAAGAATACAAAAACAAACACAAAACGAAATTATAGAAAGAAACAATTACAATGAAAAACAAAAACAAATTTAAAAAGTCGTGAAATGAAAAAAGTGAAAAGTAAGCAAACAAAAGTCAGCGAAGAGAAAAGTTTAAGAAACTCATTAAAACATTACAACAAGAAAGATATTTATGTATTCTGCAGACGCGTATAAACGCATGTACGCAAACACACACATGCACATGCATATATGTATGTATTGGTTAATGTTTGTGTGTGCGTGTGCATAAATTAGAAGCCAAAATAAAGAACCCACGTCTGTGCAACGCCAGTGTTAAGTGTGTGTTTGTGAAAATAAATTTAATTAAATTTATTACACAAATGAATGCAGCGTAAATAAGACAAACGCGAAAAATAGCAGTGGATGCTAAAAGAAAGCTTACACGGAATTAACTTGGAAAGCATTGACCCAAAATAGCCAGCGGAAGCGCAGTAAATTATTGCTGCTTTAAATCTACTATAAATAGTAGAGGAAGAACTAAGTGATGGGGAAATATAGAATAATAAATGGAAAAGGAAAGGAAGGGCTTTAAATATAGTAGGACTAGAAAAAAATTAGACTTAGAAATATTAGACCAGAAAAAATATATTTATTAGAATTTTTCCAAACCCGAAGTTTTTTTTTGTTGTTGTAAGACTTCCAAGAAATTTTTGTGAAAAACTGATACTAATTTGACAGTTTGATTACTAATTTAAGAGCCTTGCAAGCTGGTCGCACGGCACAGTATAACCAACTATTTCGAGAGCAAAGCTTCACTCTGCCGGGTGCTAAACGAACTAATTTATCGGAATAAAAATACTTTGAATGTTTTATTTATTTTTTTTA
>NW_017534464.1:958288-967141 GCF_001853355.1 Bactrocera latifrons
ATAAAAAAAAAATTGTTTCGGAAGAAAATTATATTTTAAAAATGTAAAAAAAAATATTCTTGCAGCTCAATCAATTTCAATTTTCATAACCAATTTTGTTCTAAAACTTAATAATGATAATAATAAACTTCATTTGCCATTAAAAATCTTAACTAAAGTCAAAGAAATCAAACTTAAATTTTGCCAGGATTTTATATATTCAGATCCAGATCAAAAGAGGTGCCTAATTCCTTTGCTAGGAAAACTCGCCCATTAAATGATAGGAAACAAATTTTACTTCGCTACTATTGGCATTTCGCCCCACAGCAAATTTAGAATTTAGAATAGATAATAATTACTGGCTTCAAAGGCCTCCAGTTATTTATTTTATTTGGATTGACAGACATGGTATTTTAGATTATAGTGGTCCTAGAAAGAATATATTAAATAAAAATAAAAAGGAAATCCTTTTCCATATTTCTATATATAAGAATAATATATATTCCGTGTATCCGAAAATCTGAACTGAAATTTTAAAACAATTGAATAAAAAACATTCAAACCGTTTTCTACCATTTCTGGAAAAGATCTAAAGTTGAACAAATTTAGTAAAATATTTGAACAGCCTACTTACTTATCGAACGTATCAAAGCACACCCTGCTTATTAGAAGCCTATATGAGAGCGACATGATTGAACTTGATACTATAACTCAACCTAACCTCACTTTTCTCTAATGAAACCTACAGTACTATATTTCAACAGCAACAAACGCTGAAACTGAAACAATTACAATAAAAATTAACTAAAACGAAAAACTAGTGCCTCAAAAAAAGTGTCTCCCGATAGTGTAATAACAACTGAAGATGGTGAGAATAAGCTAACAACCAAACCAACAACAGCGAAAACTACAAAAAAGTGTTAAAAAACAAAGTAACACCACAATAAATCCATTTATCTGCAAAACCAGCTGAGCAACGCATCCGCATTTTTCGAACGATTTCTCAAGCAACAAATGCCACAAATCGCGCTATCACCTGCGCACGCACCAAACTTCACCCCCAGCTGCTGCCACCGCCACAAAAACAACAACGGATTAGTGGTCCAGTTCTTGCAACAAGCAACTCACGCGGCCAAGTAAAAGCAGAAAGAAATGACTTTGGGCACAGCAGCATACAAAAGTTTCGCTGTATAATTGCAGCAAAAGGAAAATATAGCAACAAAAACAACAGCAGAAATACACAAAAGCATTTAAGCCAAGCGACGAAGAGTCAAAGGCAGGCAACCGACGACTAACTAACTGCATTTGAGGCCACAACACTTGCGTCGCACACCACAGGCCCAGCAACACGTACACGCCGGCTCAAGAAATAGCCAAAGGCGAAATTGAAAACGCAAACAAAGCAACAAATACACAACTAAATAAGCAACAAAGCAGTTGGCAGCGAAAACGTTAAGCAAACTGGCGCGCATGCGATGTAAATTGTGTATTTAAATTGCCAGTCAACACACACATACACACACGCAAACACTGTTGCAAACGCACGCGCAACGTGTTGCATGCATAAAGCTGCATTGCAGCCACAGAAGAGTACGCAGCGGCAACACTCAGCATCAGCTGCAATTGCCACGCCGCAGATAGCAACACAGACAACTAGTTGGGCAACAACAACAACAATAAAAGCACCAAAGACACTGCGTGCTGCGCGCAAGTGGCAACACAGTTAGTTAGTTGGCCGCACAGCTTTGTGGCACAAGTGTGGCCAAGTACAGCGTTGGCACGCAGCTTCTCAGCGTCCCGGCTGCCAGCAACATACGAGCGAGCCGCCTTATCTCCCTCTTGACCTGCATGGTAAGTGCACAAAGATTGTAAATTTATTTTTAGTCTTATTTTTGTTATTGTTGTTGTTGTTTGGTTTAGCGGCCATCAGCATTCTTAGTTTGCCTTGACTTTGGCCTATAGTGCAACACTTGCAAATACACGCACACATATATGCAGTGGCAGCATATGCTGTTGCATGCAGAAAATGTGGCAGCGACTTGCCACGCAGGAAACTGCAAAATCTTACCATTATACTTGTAAATGGCATTTGCATAGCTGCATTTACTGTCGCCGGTTTCTTTATGCTCTGCCCCATGTGTTGTTGGTTTTCTGTGTGCTTTTCTTAGTGCAACAAACAAACGAGTTTCGTTGGTAGGTCGAGCGAGCATTGCTGCTGCCACACAGCGCATTATTAAAGTGGCAGAAAAGTACGCATTTGGGCTGCAGGAAAGTTTTAAGCTGTCAGCAGGTTTTTGCTTTTTTTCGCGGTTGTTGTTGGGCTAGAAGAAAGGCTTCCAATTCTTACACTTTTTGATTAAAGACAAATGTTTGCAGAATCCTCACATTTCACTCAATACTTCTATAAGCAAAATTAGTTAGACTTTGTAGACTTTTTGATTTATTCATTTATTCTTCAAAATCTATGTCGGCCCCTTAAAGTAACGTCCTTGGCCACAATACAATTGTTCCAACGTTTTTCCCAATCCACGAAACAGTTGTTAAAGTCAATTTCCGGAATAACCTTCATTACGCGTATCAATTCACGTTTAATGCCTTCAATTGATTCATAACGGTCTCCCCGAAGCGTTCCTTTGAGTTGAGCTGAACTGCCAGAAGTCAGTCGTGGCACGTTATTACGAATAATCAATACAGCAATATCGTGATGCACAAGGCAAGAGTTGTTGACTCAATATTTCGTCCTCATTTTACGAATAGCTTCCGCAAATGACGCATAACATTCAAGTAGTATTCTTTGTTGATAGTTTGGTCGATTGGGAGGAATGCGGCGTGCATTACCACTCGATAATCGGAGTAAACTGTTAACATAACCTTGATTTATGACCTGCTTTGACTTGTGTTTTTCGACTTCGGCTCAACTTTGTCACAATATTCAGCTGACTGATCGTCTGTTTGCGGGTCGTAAGCATAGATCCAAGACACATCACCAGTAATAGCACGTTTCATGACAACCTTCTAGTCGGAAAGCATTGATTCACAGACGTTAACGTCACATTTTTTTTGGAAAAAAATTTTTGATTTTGTAACAAATCGTGCGTTCACTTTTCTTAAGACCAAATAGTAAATTAAAGGAGGATCAGCTGTAGCTGAAATCGATTAGAAACGAAACAATCATCGAATAATATCCCTTTAAGTTTATATTAATCAATCCGATCAGAATTGATACGGACTGCAAGGAAGAAACCTCAATCAAATACTCGGGATTGAGATTGGTCTAAGAACTTTGGAAATTCCTGGGATTACTTGATATGAAGCAAGCGATAGGGAGCGCATGGTCGCAGATTCCTACATTTGATTTTTCCATTTCGAAAAAGTCACAATAAAAAAGTGAGTTAAACTGTGAGCAATAATTTTGAGAGTAGTATGGAGAAAGCAGCTAATCCTAAAAATGGCTGCGGGAATGTTAGATTTAACAATAAATCTTGTAAATAATGAGTATCAGTGAACTAACCCTGCTATAATGTTTTGTTGAAGCGCACTGACTAGTGCCAAAAGACCTCACTTTTTCGTAAAAAAACGGCATCGATATTTATTATTAAATGTTTATTAACCTTAATTTAAGCTAATATATCCATGTATGTGCCAGTTTAATTATATCTTTGGTTGTTTGTGGCTTTTCTTTACTTTATTCATAAATACTCCCGCGATCCTGCCGACGACACTATATATTATTCTTTCTATAATTTCAAAAACAAATTTATATTTTTTAAGTAAAATATTTATAAATATGTATATTCTAAATTTTCTGTAATATCTCAAGAGAAAGCACAACATGATAAAATACACATCATCTTTCAAACCACATTGAAATAGGGATCTGTCATTTATTGTATTGAAGTATTTTGATGAGTGACATATTGTGACTTATTTGAATAAAACTTAAGAATAATGAAAGTAGAGATTGTTAATTCATTTTACACTGAAGACTATAATGCCATTCATAAATAGAAAAGTGTTCCATACAAGTATTGGAATTTGATTCAACAATACGATCTGAACAATTTCTTCAGAGATTGTGCGGTTGCCTTAGCGAATAATTCATGATGATAGCTTGCCAAATAAAAAAGTGTTTCATACAAGTGGTCCGATTTGAACAATTTCTTGAAGGATTATAGTGATATTTGAGATAATAATCTGTGAAAAATTATATGAATTTACCTTGTCAAATAAAGAAGTTTGCCGCACAAGGGCTTGAGTTGAATTGGATAACTTGTATTGCAGCTATAGGCTATAGTGGCTCCTTTAGGAGAAAAGAACGTGCGCAAAATTTCAGATCGCCATCGCAAAAACTGAAGGGCTAGTTCACGAAATCGACTCAGTACATCACTCTGATAATTTATATCTATAACACATATAAATATTTTATAAGTTCTACGACGTTTCCTTTTGGGTGTTACAAACAGCGTATCGTTAGCTTAATAAACCAATGCCAATATAGCATCTCTATCCTTTGATTAGAGATGCGAAAATGATTTTTCGATTACCCAATAATTTAATTTTAGTACTCAGCACTTAGAAAGCTATATCATTTTGTTTTTACTATTTCAAACTCTGCCTAAGTGAAACTATTGAAGAAATTAGAAAAAAAAAACATATATATAAAATTTAAAATTTTGCACTTTTATCGAATCATTTATTGATTTTTATTTATTATTTAACTAACTTATAATTTTCTACAAATATAATATAAAGAGCCAATAACTATCTGGCTCATCCCTACCGTATATATTTCATTCAGATATCGGTACGAAGCGCACAACTTTTACTACTATAAAAATTAAGTAACACAGTATTGGAAAAATATTCCGCTGGTAACAACAAATGTTTTTAAAAAATTCTTATAAGAAATTAATTACGCATTACCAATTTTTTTATAAAAAAAAAAATAAAGCAATTAAAAAGCCTAAAATAAATATGAAAAAAATATTGAAGAAATTTCTGCAATGAAGCTCTCCATTGTTGAAACCTTTTCTATTCTGCTATATATGTTGCTATTTCTTTCAACGTAATACTTTTTTCTAGTTTCAGCGTTGTTGTTGCGCACTTTTCTTCAGCGTTGCCCAAAGAAATTTCAATAAACAAGAACAACGCAGCAGCACAAAAAGCGAAAGTTACAGTTACATTTATGATGAATGAATAACCAGAGCGGTTATATTTTGACGACAAACACATTTCTATATAAATATATAATACAGGCACGTGTGTGAATATACTCAAACAACAAATTGTTAATTTGCGTTCACAAGCTGGTTTACTGAGCGGCCATTATGACCTGCACTTTTCTATTTCTTATTATTTCTATTTTTATTTAAAAAATATACAACTTTTATGTGTGATTTTTCTGATATCTTTCTGTGGCGGTGATTTTTTTGCTTCACTTTTCACTTTCTTCTTACTGGCCATCATCACTGATTGTAACTTTGTTGTAGTTGCTTGTATGGTTTGTGTGTTGGCGTTGACGATGGAAAGTGAAAACTTCAACAAAACGCTGCAACAACAACAAGWGCGCGTAAACAATCATTATAAATGCAAAAGCATACAAAACGTGGGCATTACGTAGAAGAAGGCAAACAAATTTCAAAAAAAAAAAATTAAAAAAATAAATAAAATGAATTTCTGCCCGTGCAGAAAGCGAGCGCACAAATGACTAATAGAGCAAATAAAGCAGTTATTAATTTGTAATTTGAATTGGAGTAAAGACAGCAGAAAGCACAGTGAACATATTAAAAAAGTAACAGTGGCGAAGAAAGTGAAAAAATACGCACTGAATGCGAAAAATGTAAATATTTAGTAATATTATTGGGAAAGAGTTGCAGAAAGGGCATTAAAAAAAGTGTTTGCTAATTTAAAATGTGTTGTGTTAACGATATAATAATTACTTACTATACTTATTAGCAATTTAACAGTGAAGTAAACTAGTTTTTGAATAAAAAGTTTGAAAAAAAAAATTAATTCTGAAAAATGGTATCCTAAGGGCCTACAGGGCAGCTAATGGCTTTAATGACAATAAAATTATGAGAAATTCCCATTTAAAATTTTGGAAAATTGTTTTTCATTCAATTTGCTAACAAGTTATGAATTAAAAAATTTAAATTTTATGAAGTGCTCAAATTACTTTAGTGCATCTTATTTTTATATACTGAAAAGGATAGCCTAAGTTTGCCAAGACGTCTCTAACACCCAGATAAATATAAAATATTTAACTTAAAAATCGCCTCGGTGCAATGGAACGTTTTCTGTTTTGTTATTTGGAATCAATTAATTAAGAAAAATTAAGGTTAATTAATTAATTAATTAAGATTAATAAAAATTAATTAATTAATGACTTCTTAAAAGTGATTTTCGAATAACTTTCGTATTTAATATCAATTTAAATTTATTAATTAACATTAATGTTAATTTAAATTAATTAATTTAGAATATTGTTTATCTCCAACAACAATAAAACCGGAATTAGAAAGACAAAAAGATGAATTATTAATTAATTAAAATATTCATTAATTAATTCTTAACATTAGGCTTGTTGTAGTTGTTATATATAACAAATATTCTGGCATTCACTCCAATTTAATTATAACAAGGCGTGAAATTTCGAAACCTCTGCGTAGCTTACTCTCGCATCGCTCGTCAACAGCAGCCAATATGGCGTATGTGTAACGCACGAAAGCAGAGAAGCGACGCAGCGCAAACGCAAAGCGATAAATGTTTACGTATGCAAATAGACTTGTGTGACTGTATGTGAGTGTATGTGTTGGTGGGTGACCCAAATAGCGGTGTTTTCATTTATTTATTCTTCCACGAATATCTAACTAAGTGGGTTTACAAATACGTACAGACACACCAGCAAGTGTTGGCATATAATTGAGCATGCAAACGGCAAGTGTTTGTATGTATATTCAATATGTGTGTGTATTTGTATGTAAACATGTGGTTTTCGCTTCATCGACTGCTCCAGCACGCACCCTAAAACATGCAAATTTCCCGTATAAATTAGAATTAGCGAAAACATACCCAGCAACATATCAATTGGCAAGCAACATACGTTTAAAAAGAACAAGAACAACAGCACAGCACATTGTAATTTACCAAAGAGCCAGCCAACGCTTTGGAGTGTGGCTGGCTGGCCCCCGACGAGCTGTCAGAGAATTTGTGTTAATTTGCAAACATCAGTTGTGTGTGGCTTGTGCTAATTTCTGCCGCAACAGCTGTCTTTCACTTTGCAACACAAACACAGATTACACACAGATTACACACATATGCATAAACACAAACAGTAGCCTGAAGTAAATTCTTCGATTTCTACAATTTCTTTCGGTTTCTATGTCGCGTTCCAGAACGTGACCTAAATGCCAAAATGCACATACACTTATATATATATGTACATATATATATGTATGTATATATATATATTTAATTTGATATATATATATATATATTATTTATATAAATACATGTGAGTGTATGATTGTGAGTCTGCTTATCTATAAAAACCACAAATCGTCTATAATAACAACCCACAAATTCGCTTGAGATGAAAGTGCTTGACTAATTTGGCGTTTAAGCGATTAAGCCATCAACTCGAAGACTTAAGCGACGAACTCGATCCAATGCTGATTGCTTATTTGATGCGCATAAATGGAGGAATTCTTTATATTGTTCGATAGTTGTTGTTTTTTTCGCAGTTTTATAGCCACAAGTGCTGTTTATAGATGCACACCAAACAACGCCACTTAAATTTTAGCGTTTTAGCCTCAATTCACCATTTCTGGTAATTACTTTCTCCGCTGCTTCTTGTTTGTATTGTGCTCGATTCTTTTGTGATCTTCGTGTGCCATATTCGCGAATATCTTTACTTTCATTTAGCAGATTTTGGAAATATATTTTATAATCTCGTGTGCGTTTAAACATTTACACAATTTCAATGTCATACATACATATATTATGTATATATGAATATTATTAATATGGTACCGTTTTGAAGCTTTTTGGAGAGGAATTTACATTTTTGTGCCGATTTCCCACTTCTAACTGCTAATTTGAGAAACGAAACACAAGAAAAATAAATTTTTATAAAAAGTTGCCATATTTTTTAAAAAAGTTTTGTGTAAACTGCAAATCAAAACTTTTTTTTTTTAATTTTTTTTTTTAATTTCACATTATGGAACTACCACCCAATTATTAAGAAACTTTTATTTTGTTTAGGTTGCCATGTACGTTTACTTAAGAAACTTGATAACTTTCAAATACAAAAAAAAAAAAATAATAATAATTGAAAATACAAGTTTTAGATATGTTTAAAAATTTTGAAATAAAATTTGTAAAATTTTAATTTTATGCAGCGGCCACCCAACTTTTTTAATCATTTGTTTATTACATATAATTAAATAGACTATGCACATTGCTGTGTAAGGTATTTGGAAATTTTATATTTTTTTGTTAAAAAATTAAACTTTTTGGAGTTGCCACCCAAATTTTTATAGATTTTGTTTAAATATATATGTTTAAATTGACAATGCAAATCGGTGCATGTAGCATTTGCAGATGATGGCAGTATCCTAGTTATAATCACACGTAATATTAGAGTTGCCACTGCTGTCAAATTAAAAGTTAGAATTTCTTTTATGAAAATTCCTTTGAAATATAAATATTATTATTCACTAATATGAGTGTAACCATAATTTGTAATAGTCACAGGGCCCTATTATATAGAGTTGCCACCTGTACGAATTTAATTAAAAGTTTTTTTTTGAAAATTTAAAAAATGCTGCCACCTTTACAAATATTTTTAAAATAAGTAATAAAATGAAAGTAATA
>NW_017534464.1:968497-979301 GCF_001853355.1 Bactrocera latifrons
ATACCATTTTATGGCTATATGGTTGTTATATATATGTATATGCAAAAACTAAAAAAAAAAAAAATATTTTAAGTCATTGTAAGTTGTTGGGAAAAATTCCAATTGTTTTCACTAACTTATTCGCGACTCGAGACCGACATTCCAACTTAAATAATAGCTCAAAGAAGGAAGCTTCAAAATTTGATAAAATTGTGATTCAATATGAAATTTCCGTCTCCGAGCTGTTTTTCAAGTCGGAACATAGGTTCGAGTCTCGAATAAGTTAGTCACAATACTTGGAAGAGAGAAGAGGGAGAGAGATGATATAAACAAAATTTGCTAAGCTGCCTAACACCTTCCTTCACTCAAATCGACCTAAGCTATTTTTGTATATTAAGCGAGCTACTTATTTTCAATCACCATTGTACTTGAATGACGAGATGCTTTTTAATGCAAAATTTCTAGTCTACGAAAAGAAAAGAAAATTATGAGAATATATAGCAGCTTCCATTTCCTCCATATACTCTCCTCAAAACTTAAGTTCGATTTGAAAAATTTCTGTTACAAAAATACGCCATAATTAACTGGAAGCTATAAGAATACATCGGCCAACAGCTATTTTAATTGCCAAGGCGCTGCGAAAATTACAAAGACGAGCAAACTATTCAAGCTAACCAGCCACACTAAAAATACACAACGCAACAATTGCTAGCTAAATGCCTAAAGATGCCACTGCTAACGCCAGCAAGCATGCTAAATTCTTACAAAGATAACTTCAAGAGTAGAAGTAGAAGATCTGCAACAAAGCCGAATGCTGGCAATGCGACAGCGAAAGAGGGGATAACAAGAAACAAGTATGTGCGCGTTTATAGCGCGAAACCGTAAGAACGACAGTTGAATGGAAATCTGAAATGACCAGTTGCCAGAAGACAACGTAGCACAACAAAACCAGCAACAATGAGCAGCGGCGATTCATTTCCGTTGCAATTGTTCTACAAATGAGAAGGAAAAAAAGGCCATAATAACAGCAACAACAAGTAGACGATGTGACAAGCATTTGTGCGCTTGAAAAAGCGGTGCGATGGCAACAACAAATACAAAATAAGCAACAACTCGCATTAAAGCGGTAGCAAAAGTCACAGCAATGGCAGCCATTAATGCTAACAGCATCAGTTGACAATGTCAATGACCGTATTACGCAAGTGGCTTTCACAAAGGCAACACCAGCAACAACGCACACACACACACACGCACATAAATGTAGCGGAGCATTTATACATACACACAGTTGTGCATTGAAAAAACACGTGCAACGTAACAAGTACCGTGGCTGCTGCTGGTTGCGGCGGCTGGTAGCAGTTTGCGGCAAGAGAAATTCTATATGTACAGTGTAAAAGTTCTTGCTTGCTTTTTGTCATTCGGCTTTTTCTCGGTTTTTTCACTCGCCTTGTATTGCCGTTTTACAAGCCACAGCCGCGCCGCAGCATCTCGAATTCAGTTACACCACAGAACAATTGCGGCTAGCGTGCTTTTGTACCACAAAAAAGAGAAAAAAATTAAAGTTTTGTTGTCACCGCTGCGCAGCTGTTTAAAAGAATAACAGCGAAAAGCAATGCCGCTGTAATTACGATACATTTTAAAATCGATCGAACAGCACAAATCATCAATGAAAATCACAAGCGTTTGTTGTTGCAGTGGCATGAGAAGAGAGCGATGGGCTTTTAATAAAAATATCATCAACGGAATTATTATGCGTGCAATAACAAAAATATGACTACATGTGTAAGATAAAATGGGAAAAGATGGAAAAAGCGCTGCTTCGAAGTCAAAGCGTGATTATTTCTTACCTGTTACATAAATATAAATAAAATACATAAATAAATATATATGTATGTGAGGAAAATCAGTATTTATCAGGAGCTTATGCTACACTTCACTACGGTATAAAAATAAAGAAAGCCACCTTTAAAAACTAACTTTTCTAATGGCTATCCAAGCAAAGGAAATAAAAGATCACAATAAACATCTTTATCTGCCACTGCGCTTAATCTCAATCAGGTGGTGAGCACAACTAGGCTCTACCAAACAGAATTTTAAGCACAGGTAGACAATTTGATAGTATTCAGCTTATTGATAGCGCTATGTGTAGAAGATCAGGCAAGTGAGGAAAGTTCTCTGAACGCCATACACTTGGTAAAGAACAGAAACGATTATTTTAAATATGGCTGAGGCGGCGACTTGTGGTCTTAGGCCAAGTTTGTTCTGTGTAGTCAAGAAACATCGCTAAAGTGTGAAGGCGAAACATGGTTATGCGCTGAGTTTGGAACTCGTCTCGTAAAATAATACTCCCAATGAAACGAGCAAAGCGGAATCAGATTCAGTCTTTACAAAAACAAAAGTTAAGATGGTTTTGGACTACACAAGTCAAGTTTATTCTGATAACGCAAATACCTGTTCCTTTGCGGTATATTTTCTAGTGTTACTATACTATCTGCTAAATTAAAAACCAAAAGCATAAAAAATATTTTGGAAACAACCAACCTGTCGAATGTCGAAAAGTAAACATTCTAGTACGGATATATGTATATTATAGGAAGAGGAAAAGCATGGTACACACAAATGTGACCATGAGGGTTTGTCAAAAGTACGTTTTGGACTTCACTTAGCTTCAGATATATTGATTTCTTCATTAAACAATTAAAGATCTGTTAATGTGGTCTCAAAAACTATAAAATACAAAATCTGAGGCCTTATGTCATTTACAAATAATAAATGAAACTTATTATGTATATCATAATTTTAAAGCGCTTAGATTTATAGAAAAGAGGAAGCCAACACTTTTCTTTTTGTTGAAAAGACACTACTTCTAGTGTTTCCGGAATTGTGTGCCGATGTAAGCAGAGCAGTGAGTGCTTAAAAAACCGTAAGAAAGGACCTTGAAGTAAAACCACCTCATAATACCGTAATATTTAGTTATGCTATGCTGGAAAGTGTAAGTCGGAATAATTACATTACGTGTCATCCAGTGAAAATACCGAATATCGTCACGTAGTATGTAACATAACGTAAAATCATTTTCAATATGATTACAGGCGAAGAAAGAATAATATAATAGTAATCACACATTTTTACACGAAATTTGAGCTTTGGTTATAAAGTGGCTATGTAGTGGTTATAAAATAGTTATATATTGGTTATATCTGACAGCGGAAGCTGAATGTATGCAATGTGTGGGAAAAACTCATTGGTCTGTTTTTTTTTTTTTTTTTTTTTTTTTTTTTTTTTTTTTTTTTTTTTTTTTTTTTTTTTTTTTTTTTTTTTTTTTTTTTTTTTTGAGGAAACGTTTTATTGCATTTTAGATGGCGATTGTACTACAAGATTGCCAAAGCTGATTTGATTATTATCTACGTTTTGCGCTTTGCTATCTGGTTGGTTTTGTTTCAATTTAATTGAAAGTAAAAAACAAATATTATGTTGTCAAAAAAGTCTTGCGGTATTTGCGCTAGTTGGCGCTGAGAACGCGTAGTTCTAGTTTTATTCGTCGCATCCATCGGATCATGCTATACCTTTTTGGAAAGCTCATTTCACGCGCTAACACGTGTTTGATTGATTGTCGTTTCTTTTAAGTCGTTCGTGAGTTATAGCCTCGCAAACATGGAGCAAAATAAAGAGAAAATACGGCATATTTTACAGTACTACTACGATAAAGGCAAAATTGCATCTCAAGCCGCCAATAAAATTTTTGCAGTTTATGGACCCGATGCAGTTTCCATTTCCACCGCACAACAATGGTTCCAACGTTTTCCTTCTGGTGTAGAGGTGGTCGAAGATGCGCCACGCTACCGCGCACGGCCTGTCGTCGAAAATTGCGATAAAATAGCTGAATTGGTCGAAAGAGACCGACATAGTAGCAGCCGTAGCATTGGTCAAGAGCTGCGCATGAGTCATCAAAAAACATTTTATGAACAATTGAAAATTCAATACCAAGACTTTTTTGACAACCTAATATATCTGGATGAATTTAATGGAACGCATAATTTTCAAGATTAACAAATTAAACGAAGCGTATACAACAGTGACATTAGTGATATTTACATTACTATTGGTATATATTAAGATATTGATATTAACGTAAATCGCGAACATAAAATAAAAAAAAGTTAAATACATAGAAGTTGATAAGAAATATTGAAAATAAAATTTTAGAATGATACATCACTTACCGATTCCCATATTCTGCAGCGATATTTCCATACACGTTGCAATATCACACTACTTTTTTAATTTTTTTTTCACTTAACACATTCACAATTTCACTTRTTCACTTCCTCTTCACATTTTTCTATGACACTTGACATATAAATCTGAAAAAGAAAGAGTTTAAATATGTAATATTAGAATCGATATGGTCAAATATACATACCTATAAATCTAATCAACTATCATTACTTCTGAAGACATTTCTAGAAAACTCAGAAATTCTTGATATAAAAGGTTTAGTTGATGAAATCTATTATTTTTGTATTAAAATGAGGATTTTATCATAGCACAGTTAGAATTATCAAATTTATGTAAAATAAGCAATGTGTATAACATACACCACACAAGCTCTGGCGGTTGTCCTGGTGGAATAAAACTTTTCGCTATTGACAAGTTCTCGATGACTGATTATTTATCGCAACGGAGTCGATGAAACCAAGAWGAGAACCATGCCGAAAAGAAGAGAACCAAAGCAAAAATTAATATTTTTCGTGTTCCTTTTTCAACGTTTTCTAAATGATTTTTATCCATCTTTACCATTTAATTTGTTGTGACCCAAAAATGCGCCTCTGAAAACATTAGTCAAGACCACCCTAACACATAAAAAGAGCGGTTAACGAGCAATTATATAACACGCGACATTAAAACGCCGCTCAAAAATTTATAAAACCAACTAAACTCGAAATCAACCAAACAAATAGCAATTTCCATTTACACGCTAAAAGCTAAGCGGCGCTAAAACCGATCATAAATAACAGACAAAATATTCAAAATAGCAGAAAAACTTTCYTTTATACAGCCAAATAGGGTGACACATTTTTGCCAAATGCATAAACAATGGCCGCGTAGCAGCACATGACACACTTGCATGTGGTATTCCAAAAAAAGAAGCACACACTAAAAACTACAACAAACATTGTAAGCTAAATAAAGTACGAAGAAAGGAAGAAGAAAACTAGCGATTCGAAAGGTGACGGAAGGTGTGTTGACCAGACTAGGCAAATAGCCAAGCTGTCAGAAGAAAGGTCTGTACCTGTGTGCGTGTGTGTATGTGTGTGTGTTAGCTGATGACTCAAGTGGTAGCTGTTGCAAAGTGGCGGTTAGCGCGACTGTTAAAACACTTTTGATTTTCGATTTTTGAAGTGTGAAATTCCCGATGCGTCAGAGAGTGTAATAAGCGCAAGCAAACAAGCCTATATATTATGCATGCATTAGTATGCCTTTCAATTACAAAAACAATAAAAAAAAACAGATTGAAGATAATGTAGTCCAGTGTGACTAATGTTATTAAATATGCTTAATTTGGCTGCCAATTTCACTCTTTCAAACAGCATCAAACTCATAGGCCAACACAGAAACATACACACACGCATATGTAAAACTCACACACGCGCAATATTTCATTTACTTAGCATTCCTTCCATAAATAACTCCCAAACTGCACTTAATTGACTGCAAATTCCTTTTCCATGAGCAAACAAATTTTTAGAATTTCATATGGCAAACAACAACAACGACAATAGCAAAACAATGCGAATATATGCCTGGCAATACTTCCGCGATTTCGCCACAAAACATGCCGCCGCTTCGCATTAACGCCAATAACTTTCACCTACTCGCCGCTAACTCTACAGCAGCAACAGTTGCGTATGTATGTGTGATGTCTCTTAACCACATTAATGCTATAAATATATTCGTGTGTATGTGTATAAATATTGCTACGCCTGAATGCGTCAATTTGCGGTGATTTTGGGTAGCTCTGACCAGAATTTTGCTAAAAAGGAAAAAATATTTAAAAATGAATTTCTGAAATTTCTCTGCCGTCAAGTCGTCCAGTGGCTCTGGTGGGCGTTAATTTATGTACTTGCAAATATAGCTTGCAAAGCGAAAGTAATTAATTCATTCTTAAGAGCTTAGGTATAGTGAGCCAAAACTGTGGGTTTAACTTTTAAAAACATAGCATAGCGTAGCTTCGCCTGCTGCTAACCCCAAAGGGCTAAAAATTGGAGAAAGTAAGTTTAGAGTTTAGCACTGTGGCTTATTTATTTCTGCTGTAATAGAAGTAGTAGTGTACTCAAAATATTGCGCTGAAAAATAGCGTTAAATAAAAGCCGCTAATAATAATTTAGTTTTTAGCTAAAAACTCGAGTTTAATTACTTAGCGGAAAGAATAAAATTCCGGTGTTTATTTCGATAATCTTTTCAATTTTTTTCCTCCCATTTTTTTTAATTTTTTTTTTAACTCGAGTTTAGTTAATTTTAGTGTGCAACAGTAAGCAAAGCTTAAAAATAACATAACATTCTTTTAGAATGAAATTTTATGAAGATTATTAAGTAAATTTTTTTCCTAAACTCGAGTTTAACATTAAACACTAAAACGRGTTTAACTTTAAACACTACAAACAATTTAAGTACAAAATGTATAAAAAAAAAACCTCTTTTTTGTGTTTAATTAAGTTAGCTAATATTTTTCCTTAAACTCGAGTTAAGCAACCATTTTAGTGTTTAACWTTAAACACTGCTTAAAAATACCTCAAAAGCATACATTACGGACTTTATTTAGATAAGAAAATTCTTTTCTTAAACTCGAGTTTAACTAGGATTTTTGAGTTTAGCACTAAACACTATTACACTTACATCATAATCTAATATTTGGTGTTTATATTTTTCCTTAAACTCGAATTTAATTTTAGTGTTTAATATTAAGCACTATTCAAAACTGAAATTCAATCAAAACTCACCACGAAACATAATTCCGGGCATTTGTTCAAATAAATTTGTATTATATCTTAAACTCGGTTTAGTTTTGGTGTTTACCATTTAAGATAAAATTTATTTAAATTCAATATTCAAGCGAAATTCATTTAAAAACATAAATTTACATTGTATCTTAAGCTCGAGTTTAATTGTGGTGTTTAACATTAAACACTACTTAAAATTTAAATTAAAAATTCACAAAAGTTCAAATCATACTTTCAGATATATTTTTTTTATTATATTGCACCTTAAACACGAGTGTAGTTTTAGTATTTAGTATTTAATATTAAACATTATTTAAAAYTGAAATTCAAAATTCACTTCAAAGCATACTTTTGAGCGTTGGTTTAAATAAATTTATATTGTAACTTTAACTCGAGTTTAATTTCGGTGTTTAACATTAAACACTATGTAAAATTGAAATTCACTCTAAACACTTTTTTTTCGAGTTTAGTTAGAAAAGTCTACAAAATGCATTAAACTCGAGTTTAATTATAATTTTGGGGTTTCTAAACGCTACTAAACAGAAAAGTTCACAATAAAAAAACAGAAATACTTCAAATCGCTTTATTTATTTAAAGTCACATTAGCCCTAAACTCGAGTTTAATAGTGATYGGTGTTTTTCGAGTAAAACTTTGATTCTGGTGACCAGATAACTCAATTTAGAAGGCAGACAACTTAATATCATTTTATGTTCTTCTTTATTTATAAAATCAGTCAATTGGTTCACGGGGAATACTCGGTATCTGCCAAGCAGATCTTATCTTACCCCAAGTAAACAAATTGTGCCACTGCAGATTACCGCTGATGCTAGTGTTGTTGTTGTAGTTATCGTGCTGTTGTCGTTCCCACTCTCAGTGCCAGTCAGCAGCGAGATATGCCATAATGAGGCCAACGCTTGCCGACTGACACCAGCTGAAGCACGAGCACGACCTATGACGGCAGTCAGCTACAAACAGCGCCAGTCACAGCAACTCGGCGAGCAAATGTTTTGCATTTGTTTCTCATTAATATATATTTATATATATATTTGTTGTATTTATTTTGAGGCAATATTAGGTCAGAATGAAAGTTTTTGCATTTTGCGAGTCACTTTGTTGTTTATGAGCATTTTATTGTTGCTTTTTTATTAATTTTTTCTTTTTTTTTTGCTCAGTTGAAGTGTGGTTTTTTTTAATGACATTAGCAACTTTCGCTTTTCGCACGGGAACAAAACATCGGCGAACTATTATCGCGTGTATTTAAGGCGTGTACCATTCTTGAAGATTTTTGTTTACGGATTCTGCTTTCCATTTCTGTTACTTTCTCTTGTTCTTGTTTTTTTTTCTTTCTTTTTTGTTGTGATGTATGAATAATGAATATATTTTTTGGATTATATAAAAAAAATTTAAATTTTTTGTGGAGTTCTTTTCGAAAATGTCTGATATTAACACAAAAATTTTAAATTTGGGGAAAAGTTTTTCTAAAAAAATGGAAAAATATTTTTTTCCATACTTTAATCAAGAATAGTCAAGTTAGATTAGAATAGTAAATTGATTATGTGGCTACAAGTCCGGACTCTAGTGATACTAGTAATACTTAAAATTTCCAAACATTTTTTCTTTGTTTCAAATTTTAAAGATGTTAATTGAAAAATCAAAAAAAAATTTGGAAATGTTTTAGAATTTTTTAAGACCAATGATATTTAAAAAAAAAATTAAGTATTTTTGGAAAGTTTGGGAACTTTTTTAATTTTTCTTTGGCCTAAAAAAATTTCCTAAAATTTATTTTGAAGTATAACGCATAACATTTCTTAAATTTTTTTTAAACATTTCAAAAAAAGAAAATCCTAAAAACTGTTTTGTGTAAAATTCCCCAAAAAATTGTCTAAATTTTTCATTGGCTTAAAAAAATTTCCAAAAATTTATTTTGGAGTATAACACCTAAAATTTCAAAACTTTTTTTTAAACATTTTCAAAAGAAAAGAATCCTCAAACATTTTTTGTGCATAACACCTAAAATTTCCAAACTTATTTTAAGCATTTTCCAAAAAAAAAAATACAAAAAAAATTTAGAGTATAATTCCAAAAATTCCCAAAAATTTTTTTTAACTTTTCATTTTCTTAAAAAAATTTCCAAAAATTTTTTTGAATTTTCAATTAACATGGATGTATGTACATATGTATGTCTTTAAGGAAATATCATTTTACAATTTAGTCCAAATAGAAATAGATTTTTTTTTCTACTACTTTGAAAGCTAAAGAAATACATAAAAACAACAAACAACTAATTAATATTATATTTAAAATAAAGGCAATCCTTCTGAGCAGTCTCTAATATTTCTAGTAAAATTTTTTTTATACTCAAACTTCTATGAAACTGGACACGAACACCCCCAAAACATTGTAGAAATAAAAAAAAATTTAAAATCTTAAGCTTTAAAAAGTCTACTCATTTCTTTGCACCTAACATTTGTTTGGTTATTTCTAATTTATTAAATACTTAAAAATTAACAATTATTTAAATCACACTTCCTGTTTCTTCTCAAACTTTTTCAGATGGGCACAATACGTCAAATAAAACCGGCCTCTTTTCCACCGCCTGCCTGCCACACAACTGCGCATGCCACAGCAGCCACCGCTACGAGCACAACGTCAAACAGGAATTCAACTTCAAGCATGTCAAGTAAATATAGTGCAAGTAATGCAAACAAAATAGCGGCAGCAGTAACAACAACCACTTGCGACACAAAAACAACAAGAGAAAAGATGAGAGCAGCAGCAAATGCATTGAGCGACGCAACGCAGCCCAAACAACATGAGCAACACCTGCATCCCAACAAAAGCAACAACAACAATACAAAACTATGGCAAACATTAAAAGCTGTTGCGGCAACGCTGCTGCCACTRCTGCCGCTGCTGGCGTTTCTACTGCTGCTCAGCGACAGCGCAACACCAGCACAGGCGACGCCCGTCTTCGTCGACAATCCGAGTTTAGCACAGTGTGAGTAGCAACACAGCATATATATTTGTAGTTAGGTATATATATATACATACATATTATTTGATAGCTATTGTGATGCCATGAACAAATTTACTAAACTGAAAACTGGGTGAACAAACCTTTCGCGTTCCTAAGATGTTTACTTTAATCTAGATAACTCGAAACAAAGTTCACGTGACATACATACATATGTACATATACATTCATACATATCTACACTTAAATATATGCGTACATATTTATACATAACTACTTAAATTATTTAAATACTATTGGCTTAACTTTGCTTAGATTATCTGGGAAAAAGTTGAAAGAGCATTAGACAAAAAACTCGTTTTCTATGCGCGCAATTAAAAAGCTCTGCCAGCAAGCGGCCTGCTTGCATCTCTCCAKTGTTTTAGATGCCAATGAACCGCCTTTTCCGTGGCTAAAGGCATACTTACTTTTATTAATAAGCATAAATAGCTGTGTATATCTGAAACCCAACTAAATAAATGCAATAATTATATTKAAACAATGAAAGTCAGTCAGCCAACCGGCTACAGCTTCACTGTTTGCTTAGTTAGAAAACCAAAACGACGTTTTAGAAGTTACTCATGCTGTGACATTTATTGCTCGCAGCGGATTTCCTGCGCTCAAGCAATWAGAACTAGTTTCGAGCAGCGCTTTTATGAATCCATATCTTAGAGAAGAATTTTTAATTGCATGGAGCATGGTTATATAAGTGCTCACATAAAAAAAAAGATATTATATAAAATAAAAATAAGGACATAAAAATAATTTGAATAGAAGTTGTGCGTTTGATATAGAAAACTGGTTGCGTTA
>NW_017534464.1:981015-981586 GCF_001853355.1 Bactrocera latifrons
AGTACCCGGTAATTGCAACTAAAACGCAAAATATTTCATTTGTTGCTGTTTAAATTTACATTATCATCATGTAAAATGTATGAATTGTTCTTCCAGAATTTTGGCCGTTTTCGACGGTTATTCTTACGCCAAAAGCAACACCTTATTGACCGTCTGTCCCTCCAGAACAATCCACCAAACCACGCATATTAAAAAAAAAAAAATAAATAAATAAATAAGCAACATCTTGATTTTTGAGCGATTTTCGATGTGTTTTTTTTTTTTTGGTTTACAAAACGAGATCAATTCCATTCGAATGCTTGTTGTTTTATTTGCATGTCAAACTAATAAACGCTTGTCTCATCAGAAGTTACAATGCTTTATGTTATTGTAGGATTGGAATTCGCACGTTCAAGYCTGTCCAAAGGAACCTGTTAACGTTACTCTTTTGAAAAAAATTCAGGGTTACCAGGACAAGTCGAGCGAAAGCGTATTTCATACACAAAATATCCACCAAAATCATTCGAACGGACTCGCGGGAGATGCCGTGCTCTTTTGCCATCTTTCTAACACTTGCCTGATGATTTTCAAA
>NW_017534464.1:983266-1001057 GCF_001853355.1 Bactrocera latifrons
TCCGACTTGAATGAAATATGCACGAATTTGTTTGATAAATTTATGCATATTGAAACTATTTTGCCMAGTCCGGACTATAAGAAGTCCGGGCTTCCAGAGCTACTGTTGAGTCAATATTGCTGTATTATTAATGCTTGGCGGTGTACTGATGACACAGAATTTCTATCCTAACGACCAAAAAGTGACTCAGATTAACTACCGCAATAATTCCTTCAAACTCATAACAAAACCCCTCTTTGCACAGGCGCAACGTGATTTCACTACGTCAATTCTTTGACTAAGAGAAGGTCCAAATTAAAATACTAGTAAGTTTGCTTGTTTTTACATATGACAAGATCAAAAGTACCGATATAAATCACTATTTATCCATATTGTTCTACGTTATTAAGTAATTCATTGGGACTGAGCTCTACCAAAATGAAGATTAGCTAATAAATGTAAGATAATCGTACGGTGATTCTCTCCACTTTTACTATCACTTACCAAAATGTRTTGTTTTTCTTGCTTTCCAAAGTAGCTAAGCTATTACAAAAGGATTTTAGTTTATATATAATAAGCGAGTATGCCAATATTGTAGATTGTTTTACAACATTAAGTATATTCAAAATACATTGGGAAATGTACGATGACAATTGCCCCAAAATATTGATTATCGCGACAAAGCATACTGAGTTTATAAACTTYTAAAATTAAGAACATAATTCTTAATAAAACTGAAAGTCAAATATGCGCGCATAATTGACAGTKATTTATTATTAACCAGATATATCTTTCAATAGTTTGGGTAATTAGGCTGATTTTTCCTGACGCCATTTCTTAGGAATTCTACACTAATCAATACAGAGAAAAGAAAATATTTTTGCGGACTCAATTTAATATTGCAAATATCAATAAATTTTTCAACATTCTAGCCATTTATTATTTAGCAAATTAATTTAAGGATTCAGCTATCAAACTAAATGGAAATTTCATTACGATTTTCCTATGAAAATTTTGCTTTCACTTTGGCTGATTATCTATGAAGAGTCTAGGAATCGTTTGTTACTCTCACCAAACACAAACGTGCGTATTTATAATCCCATACAACTGTTCGTACAAACTCATATCTACAAACGCATCCGGCTACACCCGCATTTTCCAGAAGYATTTTACACACCAACAGCTCGGCTGCAGTAAATTTCTTTGTAATCAAGACAATTTACTTATTTGTAGTCATAGAATTTGATACACTTTCTCTCACGTACAAACTTGGTGAGTTTTTTGTTTGAACGTGTCGGTGATATGTATGAGAAATGAACAATAAATTGTTGTAAATAGTGGGCGTAGTTAGAAATTTTGTGAGATATATTTTTATTTATTTTCTATTTTATTTCTATTTTATATATATATATTTTTTTTTATATTTTATCTTCTAATTTTTCTTTTGAAATAAATTAAGCAGTCTTTGATTCATTAAGTTGAATATTTTTTTTTTGTTTTCAAGCTAACTGACTGCCGATAGTGGGCGCAGTTAAAAATTTTGTGTTATACATTTTTATTTTCTTTTCTTCTAATTTGTTTAACAATTAAAATTGTTTAATTTTGAATCATTTAGTGCAATATTTTTTTTTTTTTTTTTTAATAACAAAATTGTCTACTGACCCACATTTTATTTATTTTTATTAAATTAATATAACTCTCAGTCGATTTTTTTCTCATTACCACACAAAAAATGCACCGAAATAAGCATCATTTGTCATGTGCTTGATGTTGAGCTTTAGCAGTCAGCCCKCAGAGGTCTTATAACTATTTGTTGTTGTTGTACGAAACAATAAAAATTTATGTCAAAAACTGTGACAGGAAACATTTCTTATTATACGCCACATTTTGTATGCTAAACTTTCATTTTGTTCTGCGGGCATCAATCAGCAACCGCACAAAAGACTTAAGCGACGAACCCGAACAAGAAAGCAAGTATAGTAAGTTGTTTGAAATGTAGAAAAAGTGTTGGCTAGTCTAAATGAAAGTGATGAAAAGGATGCAGAAATGCTGGTAAGACACACGCACAAACACGAATACATTTATAAATGTGTACACATACACACCCATATAAGMGCCCACGTGCGGCAAATCAAGCTGGCCAGTGAAGACACGAATTCGTGCAATGACAGAGCAAATTAATAGCAATTTTTACGAGAGCGAGTCAGCAGATGCGTGCGCATAGAATCTACGTCGAATATAGGTCAAGCAGCGCATAAAAAAGTGATTAATTTGCATGCAATTAACACTTCCTCCAAGCCGGTTGCCGGTCGCCGGTCGCTGGCCGTTGATTGCCGGTGTGTGTTTTATGYTCATTATAAATTATTTATTTTGATTCGTATAATTTGGCGGCACGGCGGTGGCATAAATAAATACAGACTTTAGATGCGTAAAGCGGAAGGCAATGAAATTGATGAGAGACCGCACACAGCAGCGGAATATGCATGAAGCGCTGGATGATAAATTAGAAAGACAGTAGCGAGYGAAAATTAATAAAATACACAMATATATACACACACTAACACACAAGTGTGTGCTTGGATGAAAAGTTCAAGAATCACATAAATAAAAAAGCAAAGAAGAAAATACAGACCAAACAAGTTGGGGTGTCCAAGCATGTTGTTGGTGAAACCCACCAGCCACCACAAGAAGGAAATGGCAAATACTTTCTTATTAGGCGATCAAAAGCAATTGAGGTCAGCAGCAACAGGCAGCAAGCATTATCTACAACAACAACAAATGGAGAGAATGTTGCTATAAAAATGGGCAATATCACAAGCACCTAACAACCAGCAACAACAGCCACCAGCACCAGCACGGCGATGCGGGCAACTTGCGCTTGTCCATAAACAACAGYCGTGCAGCAAACAAACGCACAAGTGGCGCGCTATGTGTGAGSCCGCGCGTTCTKTTACAGCTTTTCTTTACAACAAAAGCTTGGCGCGCGACCTCGTTGCCAGCCACGGCGGCCAACACAAATCACGACTGTYCACATACAAGCAATGCGGGAAAAGAAAGAAAGTAAGGAAATTCAYAATCAAGCAACAGAGAAGTGAGGGGAAAAACACATCAAAAGGAAATCAAGTTGATGAAAAATCTTTCATGAAAGTGATCAGATAATTGCATTCAAGTAATTGACTCGCGCGCCGACAGTTGCGGCATGTGAGAATATCTCTATATACCCACATATCTATCAAAGCACTATTTTATTTTTTGTTTTCTTTTTTTGTGCATAGAAATCGGGCGTGTTGATTTAAACACCGCAACGAGTTCAATTTAAGGTGGTGAATGGTGGTGGCCACCGCATGTGCCACTTTTGTGGCAGGAATGAGTAATTGGCTTTTAAGCCACGACAACCAAGTGAAAGGGAAATATTTTGTGTCTGATTCTTTTTGAATTTAAAATAAAATTTAACTGTCTGATTTTTTATTCGATTTCAATAGAACAATTTTGATTTAAGTTGGGAAAATCAGTTAGCGGGCTTTTGTTTTGATTAAGCACTCAGAATACTTCGTTCAATAATCACTTCGACGTTTCAATGTTTTTGACCTCCCAAGTAAGAAAATAACTGTATTTTCTATATAGTTGTTATTAAAACTACACCTGGCGTTTTTTTTTTTAGTTAACCGCCGGAAGTTAATAAATAACTATTATTAAATAAATAATATTGTTGAAACTTGTTGTTCGGTGAAAAGATTTGGATATCCGCAAATTTTTTTTCAATGCTTTAATATGGTTTGTGGGTCCGTAGAATCATCGGTCCATATTTCATGAAAAATGATGCCGGCGAGAACGTAAYCGTCAATGGCGATCGCTACCAAGCATTGATAACCGACTGTTTGATTYCTAAAACTGAAGCTCGTGATCTCGCAGATATTTGCTTTCAAAAAAGCGGCACTTGTTCACAGACATCGCATCAATCAATAGGTTTATTGAGAAAACAYTGCGGTGAGCAAATAATATCACATCGCTGGACTTTTTCCTGTGGTGTTATGTAAGAACTTAATTCTATGCGGACGATTCCGCTTCAATTCAGGCCTAGAAGTGGAATATCACTATCAACCAGTCGAAAGGCTCAAACGAGCCATTGAAGGTTTTACTCAAGGAGAATAAGATAATCTTAAATAAATAAAAAAAMCAAAAATAAAAATGAATGCCAAAAAGTGTTCTTTCTTCTTCTTGATAATAAATATTCCTCATTAAATTTGAAATGTCTGTGTTTTTTCTAGGTTCACACTTTAACTCACCACCACTTTGAAWGAGCGCTTTAAGTATTTTGTTATAGTCAATAAAATAATTAGTGTATAATTAATGTATACCGATATCGATTATTCACTATTTTTCTTTACATGAAATGAGCATAACCTATTCTATATATCCGCAAGAAAAGAGCGTAGGTGCAAAAACCAACCAGTCTTAGAACATAAAAATAAGATGCCACATACCATGGAAGTTAAATATACGAAGTTTTAAGACTAAGATAAGGGCTGGTCATCTTGTTTTAAAAATAATTTCGAAGAAGCGGCAGCCTTTTACTACAACTAGCTACATTTCCAAAAGGCATACGTTATTAATTAAAAACTAAAATAATTTGGAAAAAAAATTCTCAATAGCATTAGTGGGAATGCAAATAAGTTAGGACAACACTTTATTATGTAAAATTCTTCGAACTAAGTTGCTATTGAAATAAAATGTATAAAAATACAAAAATATTAAAAAAAAGAATGAAGAGCTTTATATTCTGCAAAAGTACCGTAACATCTAAAGATATAGTAAATGTAAAATATTGATTTTTCTCAAATTTGCTCTAAAGCTCAAGCAACAGCCGCCGTGATGCGCAGTCRTTGACACTTAAGCCGCTTGTAATCCACAGCTAAGCTGGCAGAAATGCCAGTGACCACGAAACCACGTACGGCTTAACCCACATTTCGTGAAGAGCATTAGAACAAGCGCTGTTATGTCATGTTATGGCCTTTTGCTTGCTTTGGTACACAGTGTACGTAACAGTATTGTCTGACTATCTTTCATCACGAAACGAGAAAAAGCTTTTAAGGAATTAGAAGCAAAAGAAATTGTAGGCAAGACTAAAAATGAGTAAAGCATCTGTTGATAAGCGATTGGGTAATATAGTAATGATAATATTTTTGGTATTAATACATATTGAAAGTATTATTATATTTTCGGATCTTGAGACTAATCTGACCGTGCCAAATCTGTAAGTTTCATTTTAGTTAGGATATCAAATAAAAATTCTTAATAAATCGAAATAATTTCTTCATAATACTTATTTCCATGTCTGCTTAACCATTTGACATAATTTCTGCGAAGTAATCAAAAAAGCATTAGCAAGCAATTTTTATTGTCAGCGCATTCTCTTCGCATGAATTCTCAAATTCCACTTGGTTTATCAATCATTTTAATTTAGCATCTTACCACGTTCGCTTCCTCATTGGACAGCAATAAATCTAATTTGCCAACAATTAAGTTTGCGTTGTGGTTTTGGCATTAGCAGCGAAATCTTACTGACCCAATTATCATTCCACAGCCGCATTTTGCGGATGATATGCGCATTTGTATGTGCTTAATTGCATATATCATGCTACATGAGGCAGATCAACATTAATGCGGCGATTGTGTAAAGAAAGCCTTTCAGAATGTGCATATTGCAATTACCTAAGCGAAGCAAATATGGTAACAAAAATGTTGCAAGGCTGCAGATATTTCAACTGCAAATATGCTAAATGCAGAGAGGCTTCTGGTTTGGTTACGAGTTAAAATGATATGTTAGAATGGATTTGAGCAATTAAGGCAAATGAAATGTGGAGAAAGAAATTGTGAAGCATTTGGTTGGTAATTATAATTATATAGGTCAGTTGAGTCAAATTATAGGAGTTTTAGCATATTTTCTAAGTGAATGCGCAGTAAACATATGTACGTATGTTTCTTTATAATATTCATCATATAACAGTAAAGTGTCATTATGTTATTATGTAGTGGTAGTTATCACTGTTAGAAATGCTCAAATTTTATGAAACTTAGCAGTTCTTTATAGGTCAATAAAAGACAATTTCGCCTAAAAGTTATTTTTGTGCCTAGCAGTTGATGAGGTGTGCGAACTTAAGACTTAATTCACTGTAATGTCAATAGATGTAAATATTTGTTCTTTTGGCATAAGTACTGGGTTCTTTGATTTCATTACTTCTATGTAGCAAAATTAGAAATTTTCGGCGAAGAATCATATAAAAACTGATCAAATTTGGGAGCTAGGTCTCCAGCTCTGTTAATAAAGAAACAACGTTAAAGCTAAACAAACAGAGCTTCGAAATCATCGAAATAGATTTCTTATGGCTCGACTCAACACATTTTAGTAAATTATTTAGCTATGAAGCGTATTACATTTCACCTCATTTAGCATCTCCCTGTGATCGACTGAAAACATTTCGGTTATTGTTCGGGGTATGAATTATGTACCCAACGATCTAAACTTTTTGGCAGAAACGACTTGGAGTAGAGCTCACAAAAATATGTTCGAAATCAAATCTGTGTAACAACATTCTCAGTCCGGGTCAAATTTCATCAGATGATATATGTATTTAAATTTGTATGCAACTGTTGCCCACATCTCAATATGCTGCAGAAACAGACTTAAATCAATAAATTAACCTTTAGTTGTAATTTTGTAATATTCTTTACCTAAGAATTTCCAGAAAAGCAAAAATTGTTGAAATTATCAGTCGACACAATTGAGTGCAGCGTAAGTGCGAGATTAACAGTAAACTAAAGAAAAGCAGGGGAAGAAATATAAAACCAGGTAATTTTATTTCAGTCCACGGTTAGGTAAAAATGTACCACTTCCGCTTAAAAATGCAAAATTTTATAAAGTCTTCGCTGTATTACGTTTTTATAGCACATTGCTACTTCGCTAACTTTTTTATAATAAACGAAGCCAAAAACGAAGAAGAGTGGCCAACTCGAACAACTAAAATTTATGAAAAACTTAACTCTTTCTAAAATTAATTCTTTTACTAAAAAAAAAAAAGCAAAAACCCAATTAATATACATTTTTTAACTCTTTGGTAATTCCTTTAACTATTAAATGGCAACCTTGCCTCAACATATAGCTTATAAGTCTAATACTCTAGACACTTGTGTTTCTTTTTAAGGGCCCTAAACTAATAGTAAAATTTAACTTAAAAAAAAAATGAAAATAAGGTGGCAACACCGTATTTTTTTTAATTTCAATTTTAATYTTTTTTTTATATTTAAGTTGCTATCTTCACAGAAATGTTGCTTTTCAACTTTTTCATCATTAAAAAAAAATTAAAATAAGGTGGCATCTCTACAAAAATATTAGTAAAGGTTAAAAAATGCTTTGCATTAAGATTCTCCATATAAATAGTAAAATTTAAATTTTATTTAAAAAAATATATAAGAGGAAAATTAAGGTGGCATCTCTTTAAAATTGTTTACAGAGGATTGTTAAAATACTTTGCTTAAGCAACTTTTAAGTTATTTTTACCTGTTAATATGCTATTATTAATTTTTTTGATTAGTTTTATGTGGCAACCTCGTATAAGATTTTCAGCTCCCCCTTCATAAACCATAAGTTGATCTAAAAATTACTAAAACGTATTGACTCAGTTATAATTTCTTTCGCCGTCATTAATTATGAATCATTATAAAATGTTGATAAGTATCATCATTAAAAAAATCAAAATAAAGTGGCAACTCCGTAAAAAAATTTACTTAAGGTCGTAAAAATGCTTTGCTTTGAGAACCTATACATATGAATAGTAAATTTTAATTATTATTATAAAAAATTAAGGTGGCATCTCATTCAACAATTTTACTGAGAACTGTTAAAATCTTTTGTTTAAGCAGGGATTATGTTGCTATTGTCTGTTAGGATGTTTTTATAAATTTTTTAAATTAGTTTTATGTGGCAACATCTTATAAGATTTTCAAGTTTTTTCCTCTATATCAATAGTAAAGTTTATTAGAAACATTGATAAAATGTAAATCAAGGTATTTTTTCTAAAGATTGTTAAAAAAAACTCAGCTTAAGCCTAATTTATGTTATTTTTTCTTTTATAAAGATAGATTTATATTATTAAATTATTTTATGTGGCAACCAAGTTTAAGATTTTTAGGTTTTGTTTCAGAAATCATAAGTTGCCCTAAAAATTGCTATTTTTATTGAGTTATTCAACAATTCCCTGATATATTTCTTATTGAGTTCATACAAATTAAGTTAGCCATCTAATAAAAAAATCAATATCTTAAAGTACTAAATTACAAATAACTACTTTTCTTGCCACAAATTGTAAAAATAAAAGATTATTACGCAACATAGTCTACTTTTCCAACTWTTAAATTATATGTGTGAAAAGCAGATTATATGCGACATAATAGCTTTCGAATTGCGCTCTCATAACTTAAAAACAGTTTCAYAATATCGAGCAGTACTTTCTTCCACATATCAACAATCACAGCAAGTTGGTTGCTTAAGTCTCTCTCTTTGCTGAAAAAATACCCAGATACATACGAACACACATRCATATGTACATATATGTTGGTATAAGAAAGAATTGCTGAAAATTACATCACAAGCACACAATGYGCTTTGTTATTATCGATATTTCTTCAAATGACACAGATTTATTACACACACACATACACAGTTACATATGTGTGTAACCAACTCACAAGCGCTTACCGAAAACTAAGAAGTTTACCGTTCGAATGCCGACTAAATGAAAAGAAATACGAAAAAAGTTCTTACTCATCGAGTCGCGCTGGAGAACAACTCAATTTATTGCTAATTGCGAGCAACAATAATKGCAAGTCAACGCCAATAAGTTGCATGACGCGCTGACTCCTTCTCCTTTTTTTTTTTTTTGGTGTTGTTGTTCACCAATGCCGCAATGTGTCACGATATTTTCATGTTTTGCGTGACTATAACAAATTATGTAAACATGTGTGCTATAAATATGATATACTCGTATACATATGCGTTTGAATAGTGTATTTGTTGGCATTTAAGGCGCTTACAGCTCACACACACACACACACAGAAGAGTTCTTTTCGAAGCAGCTACAACAAATACTTGGAARGAAATAAAATACATTTACACCTTAGTGTCATAATTATAGTGCTTGAAGCATAGAAAGACAAATTATTAAMAGAAAAGCGCCATATATATACACACACACATGCATACATATATATTTGCTGCAGAACTCAGGCATGCGTACGACTTACACACACTTATAAAGGTCACAAATAAATTTATCCACACAACAATCAATAAACTATATTTTYGGCAACAACAACAACAATCACACACATTACTATGTATTTGTTGTACAGCCGAATATGACATTCGATCGTTGGTTGCTTCTTTCGCCACGCTTTTATGGCCGTCATTGTCGACTTAACTTGCCAACTGTGGATTGTTTGGTGAATCGTTTAGCTGTTTTTGCGCTCTTTCTTTGATCACTTCGTTCATTTTCACTTGYGCTAACGGTTAAAAGCTTAGACACACAGCTAACGGTTTACAAGCGTTGCTCAAATTGGCGTTGAAATTGAAGGCGTCGCAGCTGTGGCGCGAAGCAACGGAAATTGTGTAGTCGCAAAGCAGAAAGCAACAACAAAAAGTACGAAAAATGTAAATATGAGAATATTACAAATATAACAACCACAACAGCAAAAGTAACAAATGTTGGGCTAATGTACGCGTAAATTTGCATGGACTTTTTTATTTGTTTAGAACAAAGTGGGTTATGTTTGGATTTAGACAAAAAGAGAAACAACAAAAACAACAAAMAATTTAAGTCAGCAATCAAAACGTTTCACCGTTAAAAAACTAATTTGCAGTTAAAAATGTGTGTTATTGAGACTTAATGATTCACCACGTAATATTTTTATTTTTGATTGTTTTTTAATTTCTTCTATTTAAAATTTCATTATTTTGTATTTAAACTAATTTCAATTTTAAATAATTTTTTATCAATGAAATTTTTTAAATGAAAAATATTTTATTATCTATTTAACTTTGTTCTTTTACAGTTCAATCTGGTCGTAATATACGACATTTACCCTGCATTGTGCGAAAGTCTGGCCGCTCGGGTGTTTGTATGTTCGCCATCGATTGTATTAAACAGAATGGCACACATTTAGGCACGTGCATTGATCGTTTCTATTTTGGTTCATGTTGTCAGCTGAAGGTGAGTGCGATGGTATATGCTAAGTATGTATGTGTATCGATAAAGGCATACTTTTATGCCTTTATTTGCAGAGGGAAAGTAAAGTAAATTTAAAGTCAGACTTAAGGAAATACTTAAGAACTTAACAAAATACTTTAGAACTTAATAAAATTCTTTACCTCATTCTTACCTTCTTAAAACTTAAGCTTTTAGCAAAATTAAATAATGAAATACTTAAGAACTTAACAAAATACTTTAGAACTTAGTAAAATTATTTGACAAATAAATTAAGCAAATTTAAAGTCAGATTTAAGAAAATACCTTACAACGTATTGAAATTATTTGACATAAAATCAGCAATGTATTAAAATAACTTAATGAAATACTTAACAACTTAACRAATTACTTTAGAACTTAATGAAATTCTGTAACAAAAAACCCGTACTTAAAGTGTAATTAAGTGTTTGACCTTTTAACAAACTAATTTAGTGAAATACTTAAGAACTTAACAAAATACTTCAAACTTTAATAAATACGTAAGTACTTAATTACACTTTAAGTACGGGTAATAAGTTTTTATTTTCAATGAAAAAAACAAGAAAAAAAAACTTTGGTTAAAGGGCAGCTACTTTTAACATTCCCGAATAAAATAGTATTTCATACGATAACTGGATCTTGATCCGATATCGGGGGTTCCGACAAGCAGCTTATCGGTAAGAGCAGAACGTGTGCGAAATTCAGGCTTATATCTCTTAAACCGAGCGACTACTTCGTGTACATAAGTTTTGCAGGGATATCAAATTTAGAAGCGCAGTCCAAGTTAGCTTTAAAATCGATAAAATGGTGGTATGGATCGATAATTTTTTCTAGGGTCTTTTCCAAGATTTAGTGCATGGTAAATATCTGATGGAAGATTTAGTAGGCCTTAAACTATCCTGAACAAATCTAATCAGTTTCATCCCAGTTTAATCAAGAGGATCTTATATGCAATAATGRCCACGATAATTGCCACAAACTGTGGCGGTTTCCTTTTGCACTTTTTATGTATTGGGATGGCACACTTAAATTCCTATCGKYGGGTATGCTTTCTTCCCWCCATGTTCTGCAAAGAAATTGATGCATGAACCTTGTCAGTTCTTCTCAGCCGTATTGGAATAGCTTGGTCGTTATTCCGTCTGGGTTTTTTGTTTTAGTAATGTATTGAAATATTATTCCATCATCAGCAATTGAGGCTTTGGGCATCTCCGARTTTCGCACTTTCACTGCAATTTAGAAGGTAGGAGAATGAATATGCTCCAGCCTTGAAACCTTCTCAAACCCGCCGCATCTTTTGGTAGAATTTTTGAGCATTAACCAAATTGACCAGCTTCTCAAGCTGTTCATACTTACGTACTATATCATTTTTATTTTTCGTGAGTAAATTCGTCCCGTATCCCACTCCAGCTCTAAGTTCTTATGCCACCCATCATGTGTTGTGGTCGATCGTAACGTTGTGAGGTAGGCAATCTGCTTTTTCTCCTCTGCGGCACGGCAATCCTAATCGTACCAGCTTGGTTATTGGCAAAAACGTAGTAAAAACCTGCTTGCCTGGTACTTGTGTGAGCAGCTTTTCAATTTCGAATAGTTAGGAGACGGACTAAGTGGTCCGAGGTGATATTTTTTCATCTCAATTTACGCACGTCTAGTACACTGGAGTCATGCCTTCTGTCTATTACAACATGATGAGACAGAACGTTGCGCGATTTCCGCCCAGAGATGCTCTTGTTGGATTGATTGATTTTCTTGTACCGGAATCTAGTACTACAGACAACCAAACTTCCAGCTCCGTTAAAGTTTATCAGCCTCATCACATTTAGGTCCTTTTTGATATCATAGAATAAAAAAAATGTGGCTATAATCACAGAAGTTCATTTGTACACAGATAGACAAATGTACAAGGCTTCATCGACTCAGCTCTTCTAATATTTACATTTCATAGAATCTTCGAAGTTTCCTTCTTAAGTAATTATATTAAGTTTAAATTTTTTCAAGAATTACCTTATGAATATTTTGAACTATTCCTGCTATCTAATATTAAAAAAAAAAAGTTATGGAAAGAAAGTTTTTACTAAAGATACTATGCCGTTATTTATACTTCACATTTCCTTCAGGATGACACAGCACTTTTCGCGCCCGAAATCAGTGACAATAGCATCGACCAAAATACGATTTCACATTTTCCCCACGAGTCGACCACGCTGCCCTCCAGCACATTGTTCAAACTCACCACTACCGGTCCGCACCACACAGTACAAAGTAGCAGCAACAGTATTAGCGAAACGGTGAGGAATGTAACACAAAGCTATTTACAACAAAGCAGTCACCTTCACGCCACTAATGGCAGCAGTAGCAGCGACAAGGGTGATACAACACCCATCATAACCACGAACAGTCCAAAACCAGTTAAGTTGACCACAACTGCTGCACCGAAACGTCCACCAGTGCAGACAACACAGAAAACGTCACAGTTTGTGGTGCGTACCACAACGAAGCCAACTGTTGCGCCAACAACAATAAAGCCACCAAGACGCAAAACTACAGTTACGCGACCTGTGCTCACCACCACCTCAAGCACACAACTGACAACGCGAGTGGAAGTCACTACACAGCCACCGAAATTCTTCACCTTTCAGATTGTAGAGACGACGACGCCATCGGCAGCGGAGAGTAATATCAAGTTAGATGAAGTGCCCACCACACAACGGCCAGTACACACCACGAATCGTTATCGACCACGKCCGACAATTACCGAAGTGCCCACACAGTTTGTAACGACCACSCTCAAGCCAACCGATCCTGTTAGATTTACCACGCGACCCAGACCATTGATTAATCGACGACCGACGACTAGTCGGAAACCGCCACAGACAAAACCACGTCCATCGTCAAGCACTAAACCCACCAGGCGGCCAGTGGATGCCGATGCCAACGAAGCGGTGAAACCCATTTTACTGAATATCACCACAACTGGAAGTGGTGTCGGAGCAACAACGCATCATCGTCCAACTCCGACACCGACTACAACTATAAACAACGCTGAGTTCGCCACCACGGTGCAAGAAACCAAAGTGTCGCAAACAGCTGAGTCWGTGGCACAAACGACTCATGCGYCCAGACCACGACCGCAGCCAACAGCAGAGATTGTGAAGGTGCCCAAACCAAGTGCGAGTGCTGGACCTACAACAGCGACACCGGCATCAATAGCATCTACAACAACAACCGCTGTGCCCACCACAACAAGAGCTACAACGAAGCGKCCAAGCAGTACAACAACGCGCACGAAACCAACAACGCCCAGCCCCACCACAACAACTACAGCAAAAACAACAACAACGCAGAAAACAACAACGGCAAAGCCAACGACGTCAACACCGCATAGAACCACTACAACTACGACAACGACAACTACTACAACCACAAAAACACCTATCAGCAGCACCACACCAAAATCACCGACCTTGACTACGGAATCGCCTAAAGACGAGCCACCGATGATTGAGCTAACAACAACAACGCCTGGTTTAATAACTTGGACGAATGTTGACAACGAGCCGACGACTATTAATGCAACTTTCGAATGGGGTCCGCCACCAACTGCACTCACGCCGGGTATTAGCAACAAAACAGCTGATGCGCCAGTCACCACAAATGCCACAGGTAAGTCAATRAAACGAACAAAGAATGCTAACTAAATTGCTTACTGTATATTTGAAATAATTAATTTTAATAGCAGTTTTCACCACATCATCSCCACCCATCACCACAAGCACCATGATATCCGTTTCAACCAGTATTAGTGAAATTATGAGCAACATAACCTCAATTATGCCCAAACCAGAACGTCCATCGTCGGTGATGAGCACTCGACCACCCAAACCGAAGCCAACTAAGCCGACGGAGAGTCCGGCGCCAAGCACGACGACTACGCCGAGTAGTACGAGCACAACAACAACCACAACGACGACAACAACGGCGAAGCCAAAACCCAAGCCCACAATCGCGTCAACAACAAGCACCTCAACAACTACTACCACCACAACAACAACTGAGTCGCCTATTGAACTAGTGGAAGAAACAGCGTCGTCAACAATGGGCGCCGAGCAAAGCACAGAAGGYTTCTCCACCACGGGCAGTGGCATCTTTGGCACCAMCGATTATAGCACCGAAGATTTTAATGCGACATTGTCGTCTTCGACAACGGCGCCGGTGAATTCGCTGGAAGGCATGGATTATAGACAAAGTGAGTGATTCTTGTTGAAGATTTATTTATATGTAGTTATGTTATACTGTTAAAAAACAAATGTTTCGTAGTTGTCATGAATAACAGGTCATATCTAAATAACARGGTCTCCCTTTTCCGAAAAAGAAATAATGACTTAAATTTCACTAACTTGTGGTTAAATTGTTAACTGTTTGATTGAATTATAGAAATATTTGTTCCAGGAAAAAAAGTGTTCTGATAAGCGTTGCTTATATACGATACGAGCTTTGCCTTTTATATTTCAGGATTTGAGAACTATACCAAATATTAATCGTGGAAAATCGCTTTAYTGTTTTTAAGAATCTCCACTAAAATAGAACAAGATCTCTACACTGTTGCTGGAGTTTGAGTCAATCGTCGAAGAAATTTTGCCACTCGGACTGAGATATTTCCGAAAAATGCGTTCGAAAAGCATCACTTCAGGTGTCAAAAAGCTTGACTTCTTAGCTTATTTATTTTATGCACAGGAATAAAAAGAAGTATTATAGTGCCGATTCAGGACTTTACGGAGGATAATTAAATCGCTGTTGGGAGTGCTCAAAAATGCATTTATTTCAATCAATGTGCGAGAGCGTTTTGAAATTTCAATTGATTTGATTGACGTTTTGAAAAGTGATCTGTCTTAAGCGGTTGGTTTTTCTGATTTCTTGAAAGAAAACTGGCACGATTGTACTATCAAGAATTTACTGTGCTGCTTTATTCCAGTCATTTTGTTGCGACATGTTCAGTTCATCCAAAACCACAGGAACCAATTTTTTTTTTTTTTGTTACTTTCGGGCTCACACGCGTAAATTTACTTTTCAACATCTCTTAGGATTTCTTAGAGGTGTTTTAAAGCACCGCAATCGTATTTTTTAACACTTTTTTCGACCAATCGACACGTTCTTTGTGCGACCGACAAATTTCGGGTGGGATATAGCTTTTTACAGTCAACAGTACAACACTTGAGTTCATCATTAAATCCTCATCGCCAAAAATTTATTTCAGTTCATCAATGCATTGTAGCTGAGTTAATCCACGTCGAAAGTTGTAAACAAATAATCGCGGGAAAGTTTTCGCGATTAAATTCAATTTTTTGGTCGAAGTGATTATTTTAAGTTACTGTAAACACAACACCAATAGCACATGTAAATGTCCAAACGTCCTTAGGAAGTCTACGAACAAAAATGTCAAACTTTACGATAAAGTTGTGAGTTGCCAGATTGCCACACTAGGATTGCCAAATACCGAAATATTGGGTAGTCGAAAAAGTCTTTTCAGAAATATCAAACTTCAGATATATTTTTTTATATTTAAACTAAGAAATAAATAAACCAAATATGTAACATTTTGGTCGACCACTTTTTGCTATCTGTGCTATAAATGTAAAACTTTTCTGGTTTCGAATTCGAAAATTGCGACAAGTAATTTCCGCAGGMTTCTCTTGAAGCCAACTTTACTCCATTAAGGGAGTTCCGCATTGACCGAAACAAACGGTACTTAGATGGTGCAATGTCAGCGCTATATGGTGGCCCAGGCTGAAGCAGCTAATAGTGGACGATTCCTTTCCAATMCCATCAAACACTTAGCATAACCTTTCGAAGCGTCAATTCTGACTTTGCGACCATTTGTTGAGCTTCACCGCGCTTGGACCATGATCATTTTCCAAATTATTGTCGGATTTGAACCACTTTTCGTCTCCTGTTACTATTCGCTTCAGAAATATTTCGATTTCATTTCGTTTCAGCAAATACGGGCAGATGTTAATTCGGTTCATTCAATTTGATCATTTATGTGGTACGCAAACATCGAGCTTCTTTTTATAGCCAACCTTTTTTAAATGGTTGAAAACAGTTTGATAATAAATGTTACGTTCGTAAGCGATGTCATGGCTGCTTATGTGATGGTCCTGATCAATATTTTCCATAATTTTATCGATTTCTTCAACGATATGTCGACCACAGCGAGGTGCAAATTTCATATCGAAATTTCCAGAACAGAAGCGATCGAAGCATTGTTGTRCTACACGAACTGATACAGCATCGCTCCGTAAACTTCACAAATTTCATTGGTGACTTGCGTGTCATTCCTCCTTTTTTTTATAATTAAAAATGTAGCGAATTTCTTCATTATTTTCACTCATTTTTGAATAGCTGTAATTTTTTTCCAACTTCCCCTATTTAAATTTTGTTTTTTTATTAAATGAAGCTAAAAATGAAGTAAATGCAGATATATTTAAGGTATATGTTACACATCCGGACGGAAATTTTAACCAAAGCTGCACTTCAAAGTGGGGATGATGCCGAAGAAGTTTATACTTTCACCAAATGAATACTAGACCTGATATTTACTCGAGATAGTGCCCGAAAAAATATATTTATAACCAATTTGTGTATTCTCACACGCAAATATTTCCCAACAGATTGCACAGAAGTGAAGACAATTCAAACTGTACATAAAGTTGGTTTCGAAGTCGCTCACGTTCTTTTCTACTCAAGAAACTAWTTTATTTGACGAGCTATCTTAACGAAATTCGTCACGGATTATCCAAGATAACAGTACGACTTATTAACAAATATATAGATGACATAAAAAACTAACCGATCAAAATTAGGTTTTTGTATGGAATATTTTGTGTTTGTAAAGGCTTCGTTGCAATATACAGCAATTTCTGGTTTCAGTTCACAAACGAAGGTTTAAGTCCGACAAAAAATGTTTTTTCTTAATCCGAATTCAATCCTTCAAAATATGGTTAAACAAGCAAAACTGCCAGCACTTAGTCACGCTTTGTATTCAGTAAGGAAATCATTTTGATTTCGCCTGAAGAGCGGCTTACGAAAGTGAAGTAAGCGCAAATTTACCGCAAATGACAGTAAAATTAATTTACAACGTTTTTAATGCGAATAATTCGAGTTGACATTTGAGTGAGTCAAACAGAGCGACAGGAAATCCGTRCGATGAGTGCGCCGGCGCGAGTTCACTGAGCACTTGGAATTGATAAACACAAAAAACCGACACCGAACGACATGAAACCAATRCACTTACAACCGATATGTAAGTAATGTGTATTATCACGGTATTTTTAAGCGCTTCAAGCCGAAAGGGTCACTGACTCCTTCGTCAGCCTTGATTTTCTACGCCAAATAGAACGGTTTGAAGGTCCACATCAAGGTCGAGGCGAGCAAACGTGCTGCACTTCACTCTATTTACGAGCGATATACTTGCAACAGTCATGTGCCGCACGAACGCCAGCACATGCTGCAACAATGCATGATGATGAGTCTACGG